>NW_023615980.1:0-80001 GCF_013339695.2 Rhipicephalus sanguineus
CATTATATGGAAATTGTTGGCGGGTGTATGACATGGCCGTCGCCATCATGTTCCGTACAAATTCCAATATTCAACTCTTGTTTTTTGAGGTTCAGTGAATCATCTTTGAGCGTACATTTTAGAAGTATTGTCACATTCGGGAGGCATGATAGATTTTATGCACGTATGCAGAGATATAGAATGTAGGTATGTAATGCAACTTTAATGTAAAACATTGTTTGGGTCTTTCTCCTAGCGCGTATTGCTGTACGATGTTTCTTGCACATTCTAGTTCGTTTGAAATTGCTCTACATTATGTATCTTCACCCTGCGGTTTCACGGCACTGCGCTTATAGCGAATAAATATTACGCCGTATGGGATAACTAATTAAGGCATTAGTAAGTACTTACCATTCCAAGGCCAGCATAGTTTAAGTCCGATTGGCGCATGTGGATACATGAATGGGCTTTGCATAATTGCTGTTGGTATTATGATAGAGTTTTCTGGCCTCAAATAATAAGCGTTGGCTTCTGTATCGTTATACAGTGGAGACGTCTGGTCCATCCAAATATCGTGAGACGAGAGAGATAGAGCTTTTATCCAAGCGGGGAAAAGTTGGTCCAGTGATGCATCCGGGTATGGTTCTGCGGAAGGCGACAAACAGCTTAATTTGGTCACTCCCTCTAACTCGCTGCAATCATGGGCTATGTTTCCATGCCATGGTAACAACGGTAGAGATTCAACATCTACTACAAGCATTTTATGTGAAGGAAAAGCGTTTCTCAACGTATTGTCGAATGTTCTTTGCCTTTTATTGTTATGAGTCGCTTATCTTGGGAAATGAGGAAGACGACGAGTTGTTTCCAGGTTCCCCATTTTTGTTGTTGTGGTGCAAATATTGCGAATATACTGTCGAAGTGCAAATATTGTAAATAAACTTATTTTCCAAGATTTCCCGTAACATCTTCGGTAGAGGTGCTGTGCACATCCGAAGCCCAACACGGGATTTCGCAGCGAACATCTTGTGAACAAATATTTCACGTCGACAGAAAGGTCCGCTCGGCTATCACAACTCAACCCCAGCGAGGTTCTCGTTACCTAACTCCGAGACCGTACTAGTGAAGTCTGCCGCACCGATAGCGTGCACGACGGTCGGAGACTGGCCGGCTGAGTAAGAGCGAGCCAGCAAGAGCAACCGGTGCGACCCAACTCATAGCCTGCTCTCATACTCATACTCAAGCTGACATACTCATACTCATACTCATGCTCATACTCATGCTGATGCTGACATAGGAAAGGGTAGTGCAGTGGGATATGCCTGCCGGTGTCGTGATGTGGAGTGCGTTATTGATGGAGCTATGCGAGTACTTCTGAAGGAAACAGTGATAGGCGATGCGGTGACACGCGGAAAGATTGAGAAGACCCGTTTTGCTTTTGAGGCACACTATGCTTATGCCACATAAGTACGAAAAATAGATCAACCAAACGACCCGATTCTGCACGGATTCTCATTCGTTCACTAAGTATATCTGCTGCAGATTGCACATGGACACCGCTTCTTCTATTTTAGATGCCGTATTTACTCGAATCTAAGCCGATGTTTTTTTCGAAAAAACGCTGTGCGAAAGTGGGGGGTCGGCTTAGATTCAAGTACAATGAATAGGTTTTTTTCTTTTCTGGCCTTGCGAATTTTGGGGGTCGGCTTAGAATCGAGGCCGGCCTAGATTCGAGTAATACGGTATATAGATTTATAGCCGAAATTTTTATGTCCTGTAGGGCGCGACGCAAGTGACGCTTGAATACCTGAGAGATCTATTCTCTCATCATATGACAATGGCGATATATGCGGCGCAGGAAAGATCGCAGCATATGGTGACGATTAGGTGTTTTGGTGGTCATATTTGTTCAACAGTGAAATTTGAGATTCAGCATGGAAATTACAAAGATTACGCTTATTGCGCTGGTTTAGATTGAACACAAGAGAGAGTTAGGCCAGAGAAACAAAGGGGCCAATAATTGTCTTTAACTGCAGTGTAGTCGCAAGTAATTAGCACATTGATCGAGACAGATCGCCGGGCGCGATCTATTTCACTATCGCCCTTAAAATTTGATGGTCACTATCTCGACTTACGTGCAGCTTTCGCGATTTCTAAAAAAAGGCTATGCCAGAATGTCATGCACTGCAACTTTCTAATATAAACAACTGCCATAAAGTTAATAATTAAAAACGTAATGAACGAGTTTTGTTAATTAGTCGTAACAGTGACACTTGAGCTGCGACAAAGTATTTCCGTCTTGGCGTAGAGTTTTGTGCGCAAACGACAGGAGCCTCACCCTCATAGAATTTTTATAGGAAAATCTGTATTGTCTCAAAGACACCACGAGTATATAGCCTTAACAGTTTACGAGAAAGCATTTGGTTCAGTTGAAACATCAGCAGTCATGCATGCGTTGGAGAATCAGTGTATGAGAGCCGTATATAGGACCAGAAAAAAATAATCATCGGCCCCAGCCACCATAGTCTTCTCTAAAGGAAGCTATAAATTAGAACGCTATAAAAATGCTATGAAGTAGGAACAGTGCCATTTTTACACGGGGACACAAAAAACGACACGGACAAGCGCTAACTTTTAACTGAACTTTTATTGCACACGAAAGGTAAATATATACCGTGAAATTGTCCAGAAACTAAAAACATGACGAAATTTTATGGCATAATCATACCTGCTCTTCCAAAAATGACGATTCTTTCGGCGACAAACAGAGAGATGCCGTGCTGATACATGATGACCCTTCATGCGCTATCTGGGCGGCTTCCATGATTTCGCGAGTGTGTTGGTCCTGATGCCTGCCGACGATCGTGGTTTCTTCGAACAGAGACGCATCCGCAAGAACGGCAGTGAATAGCTAAAAAAAACCTTCTTTAGCATTGCGCACATAATTGTTGTGCTCACGAAGGTGCTCATGTAGACACCTTCCCGTCTGGCCTACATAGCACTCCTTGCATGACAGTGGGACAGCTTCTAGGCCAGAAATCATGGAAGCCGCCCAGATAGCGCATGCAGGTTTTAATTGTATGAACACGGCATCTCTGTTTGTCGCCGAAAGAATTGCCATTTTTGGAAGAGCAGATGTGATTATGCCATAATATCTCGTAATGTTTTAATTTATTTTTTGGAACAATGCGCCGTATATATTTACCTTTCTTGTGCAATAAAAGTTCAGTTAAAAGTCAGCACTTGTCCGTGTCATTTTTTGTGTCCTCGTGTAAAAATCGCGCTGTTCCTATTTTGTTATGCAAAACCAAGTAGCCCGAAGCTGCACTTTACTATGAAGAAGGGTATAACACAGGGAGATACGATCTCATCTATGCTATTCACAGTGAAAAAGTTTGAGAAAAGAGTCGATAGAGAATACCTTAGTAACCTGCAATTCGCTGATGACATTGCGTTGCTGAGTATATAAGGGGTCGAAGAGAAAAACATGATCAGTGACTCGGAGAGTCAAAGCAAAGAGGGGGGTCTCAAAATTAACATGAAAACAACAAGCAATGTTCAACAGTACTCGGATGAGTTGTTTGGGAGGGGTAAAGGACTACGTCTACTTAAGGGAGGTACTGACCTCAGATGCCAACTGCGAAGTAACAACAGGAATAAGAATGGGCGGGCGCATCGAGCAGGTATTCTCAGATCATGAGTCGCAGTTTACCAGCATCGCCCAACAGAAAAGGATATATAACAGCTGGATCTTACCGGTTGTCACTTATCCTGTTAATGGGGACGGCAATCGCCGGGCGGATTCTAAGGGCTGGCGTCACGGCCCTCCGAAAACGCACCACGAAAGCGCGGACAATTTAGAGTTGGTCCTTTGGTGCGCCAGCGAACGCCGGTTGTGGTCCAAAGACCGAGTCAGAGCCGAGAGTCGACAACACAAACGAAAACGAAATATATTCTCAGTTAAGGCAATACAAATATCCCAAACACATGCACACTCGGCTGATACCAGTTACAACTTCACAATATTACTCAGATGGTGTTTACACAACGGGAGCTAAACAAACAGATCACACGCTACAAATGCAATCGCATGCATTACAACTATTCAATGAGAGTTAAAGTCCTGAATAAACAATGGCGTATCCAGTCCACAATACTTGGACGGTAATCGAATGCTTCTCTTCAAGGAAACACTCACGCCAGCTCCAGCGTTGATCGTCGTAGCTAAAACCGTCGTCGTGACTTGTCACGGCTCACACGGCGTCGTCATCCAATTCTTCCAGATCGACGATCGACTGACCGCACACCATCATAAACACGTCTTCTTTGGCTAACGGAGCCACACTTAGCGTAACTTCACCATATCCGGGCCGACTGACTCGCTCACTCCTTCGCTGACTGTCCGACCCTCGTCGTTTGCACGCTTTTATCCCTTCTTCCCCGGTTTCTAGAAGCGTCGGGAGTGGTCTTCGGCGTGCAGTACAGCTAAGGCTAGAGAAAGGGCGAGAGCTTTCTCGTAGGTTCGAATCGCGGCGGCATCGCTCGCGGATGCGTCACCCTTTCCTTCTAGAAAGATCCAGGCTTTGCCGGGCGTTCGATCGTGTTGACGGCGTCTGGCTCGGGTGGGTGAGGAGGATGCGGCGCGCCGGCGTCTTTTGATGCTTGTTTTTCGTTGTTCGCGCTTCTTGGTCGCGCGGCTCGCGCTGTTCTGTCTCGTAGCTGCTTGGAAGCGGGCGCGCGCGCGCTTTATAACACGCTAATTTGTGACACCGGTACTTATCTTCGGGAGCAGAAGCCTGGAGGCTTACAAAAGAGGGTTGAACTTAAATTCAGGATGACGCAGCGAGTCATTGAAAGGAAAACGATAGGTGAAACGTGGAAGGAGAAGAGCCGAGTAGTTCAGGGAAAACGCCTGTTAATGAGTTCCTAGTTGTAATCAATAACCGGGCATGGGCAGGACGTTTAGAAGCCAAGATAACCGCTTATCATTACGAGTAACATACTGGATTCCAAGGCAAGGCAAGCGTGCCGGGGACAAACAAAATTAGGTGAGCAGATGAGATCAAGAAGGTTACGGGAATAACGCAGCCACACCAAGCGCAGGTCTGCGTTAATAGGAGACACATGGGAGAGGCCGTTGCCCTGCAATGGACGTTGCCAGGCTGACAACTATGATGATGCAAGCGTCTACTGCCTGGCTCTCACCTGCCCTCTCTCAGCTGACCCTCACCAATGTTTTCAAAGCCTGTCGTCGCCTCTGTCTCGCTTCTTCAATCAAGGATGACGAGAGGCGAGGTTGAGGACGGCCTCGCCAGGGCTCTCTTTGGAGGGCCCACCTATGTCACGTCAGTGAACTATGTCCCGTCCATCACGTATCGCGGAAATGTTAGTCACCTTTGAGCTTGTAACAAAGCGTGGGGCACTGAATGCGTGTTAGGTGTATGGAAATTGAACAACACTTACTGTAAGCTTGTTCGACGAAGTCGGGGTCTAATCGACGACCAGGACTTCCTACGTAGGTCTTTAAGTAGTCCAATGTGTTGATGGCATCACTTCGAATACTGGAGCTGATCCAGCTTGCAGACTTGAGGGCCTGCTTCAAGGTGTTGATGATGTGGGTCACCATGTTCTTCGCCTGGTCTATCAGCACCAGAGGAACCTCTTGAAGAAGATAATTATATAGGGGTACCGTATGAACGCAAGATTCACGGGACGCAGTATATCAAGTTTTGAGGATAAAATGCAGCTATGAGCAGTACGACAACTCAATGCCAGGATAGTCTAACTGTAGCGCTCCTATGCAATTCCTTTCAGAGAACATCTTAAGTTCTCTTAACATTGTTGTGTTCAGACTATTGCAGCAGTTTGGCGGCCATGGCAGCAGGTAGCAGGAGCACAAATGGCTTACACTTTTCAGAATCAGAATCCGCTTTATTCCGAAAGCATAATTTCGGGGTCTTGCAGACAAACAGCAGTCACAAAGAGATTGACGGGACGCGGGGGCCTTCAAATACCAACGAACAGTGAATTTCATATAATTTCAGCAATGGTGAACCAAAGGAACCATTATGAAAATCAAATGAACTTTCTTGTGAACATGTAAAGCTTGCATAAAGAGTATCTGAAAAGTGAATGAACACAATTCAATTACTTTTAACAATATAATTCTGGAACTAAAGAAATATTGAACGAAATGTTTGCAGAAATTACCAATTTTTTTCAGATATAGTAAACGGTTAGGCCTACGTAAAAGTGCGTACAGTTTACGTGTTAGCAAACGGTCAACACGCGAGAATTACCCCAAGAAGCTCTGACTTCTCCCGAATGAATGAATGAACACCTTTATTTGCCCCTGTTGAAAGGGGAACGGGGCAGTGGGATAGAGAGTAGGAGGCGGGTAAGACTACGCGAAGTAGGCCTCGTCTAACCTCAGCCCACTCTAGGATGGCTTCCTGAATGTTGGGCCTCGAGCTGCGCAAGGCAGTCTCCCACTGCTCCTCAATAGAAGTTAAGCGTGTCAGGAAAGGGGGAAGAGGGTGCTTAGGGCATCGCCGCATGACGTAGTTTAAGTCTGCTGTGGAAGAGGTGCAAAACATGCAAGATGGAGAAGGCTAACCGGAGGGATGAGTGCGGTGGAGGAGGTCAGCGGAAGGAAAGATGTGTCTGTAGCTGTCGCCACGGAATTTCACACCTGCGCAGGGATTTGCACGTGGAAATTGGTGGAAAGGTTAAAAGTTCTAATCGTCAGTGTGTGCAAATGTCGTGGAATGAAATAAGCCGATCGCGCACCGTAAACGGCGCCTCCTCCATGGCGAGTTGCGACACATCTGGTGCTTGCGCCCGGACCGTAAATCCTCGCGCACTGGCATGATCCACCTCGTTTCCGGCAAGGCCCAGATGCATGGGAGTTCAGATTAGCGCTACAGTTTGATCAAAGGGATGGGCCAAAAGCAGGCAAAGAGCTGGCTCAGAGACCCTTCCCGCTCCAAAATTATAAATGGCTGTTTTGGAGTCGCTTACGACAACAGATGAATTAGGGATTGTAAGGGCAAGGGCTACAGCCGCCTCTTCCGCCTCCGCCGAAGAAGAGGCAGCAATAGAGGCGACCGCAGTGACCTGGCCGTGAGTGTTGATCATTGATATTGCATCATCTTATGGGAATGTGAAGCCATCGGCTCCGCCTTCAGCGAGGACATGTGCGCAGCGCTCTTGCGCAGCCCAGAACTCCATGACCAAACCCTGGCCGTCCAGAGTGCCCGCGAACGGGCCGCCAAGCTCGGCTTGGCGGTTCCGTACGTGGGACTAGCCGGGTGGCTCTCCCCTGCGTCTTCTCTGGACCCCAATAAAGTTTGCATCATCATCATCATGTTTCCTGTTCCCATAATCATTGGCATCAGCAGAAATCACGTCATTTAAGGAGGAGAATTGTTTTTGAGGGCCTTTGTGCGTTGCCGCCTGCGCTGTTTGCGGGGCGCAGAGTGCGCGTTTTCGGGAAGTGGGGTAATGTAGAGATTCTCGTGTATGTGTTGTTGAATTGTGTACTTAGCCTTGGTGATGGTGCTGGTGTGACAGAAAGACTTTGTAGGATGTATTGGCCTGTCATGGTGTTCGAACGTCTGTTATACTACGATGTAAGATGGGCTTCTGTGAGTTCAGCAAGGGTGTTGAAAATGCCAGTACGCATAGGTCCTTCACTGGAGGTCCGTATGGGTACCCCCAATGAGAAACATGTTTTGCGTAAAAGGGTGTTGGTCTGATCGGATTCTGATTTAAGAAAATTATAGATAGCGTGTTGGAAATGTAATCTGACTGACAGCGAAGACCTGGACCAAGTGGAGGAGTTCAATCTTCTTTAGTCCGCCATGTTTGCTAGAGACCAGACCTAGAAGGCGCAGGGTGTGATAACCTGTGCTGTGAAGTGTATTTAGCGTGTACCTAGCCGGTTGCGTTGAATGTCTAAACCAGGCACACGGAGCCTATCCACTCTAGTAACAGGGATGTGTTTCGGATGACTTGTATATTATATATGTGTTTTTCGGCCCCTCGGTCAGATGGCAGAAGTAGCTCAGATATCGGATGGTAGCATGTGAGATTCATAGCCCCTGCAAGTGCCACAGTCGTCTTAGGTAAATGCATAAGGGGCCATGAGATTTTTTTTATAGTCTCCCTAACGATTGAATGGAATCGTGACGCCTGTCTTAAAGTAACGTAAGGTGCTCAACAAAGTGGACATACCCGAGTTTAAGTAGGGGCTCATGATCGCCAGGTTCATAACTTTCAGGATGTGTTTGTAGCAAACTTCTATAGCAGTCTTGCCTTGAAGAAACAAATAAGGCTCAGTGAATTGCACCAGCTGCCTGTAGAAGCTCCAGGCGACCAGGTATCGAAGCCCCTCTGTGCCGACCAACTCGCTCTTGAAGAGATTCACGAGGATTTTGGTAGCTTCTGGCTGGTGCATGATTGTATCGGAACCCGTATAGGTGCCGTTGGTGTACTTCGAGATAAAGGAAGCCCATTGATCTGGTAGCAGTGGAGAGGCAGTGATTGCAAAAAAGATAGTATTAGGCGATATATAGAGTGTCTTTTTTTAATAAAGTAGAGATTTTTATTAAAATGTTATGGCGCTCAGGATTCTGCCGTTTTCACGCATGAACTATACATGCAGGCGAAAATACTTCGCGCAGGTAAACTGATATTGAACCGATTATTTACAAGAACTGTATAAATAATTTTTAATAATGTATTTAAGGGCAGTTCCATAAGTAAAAATGTTTGCCGTCACAATTGGTCATAGACATTTTTATGAATTCGTAGAAGTAGCACCTAATTTCAGATATTCATCAGCGAAGTTCAATTGCGATATTGCTTTCAGTCACGAATTATCGTACACTGTCAGAAAATGCGTCAAATTCGCATGGCGTGATTCCAAGGCACTGGGTATTACATTCCAAGAAACAAAATGAAGGAATGTGTTTTTCTCCGTGAGTTTCAGTAATTAATCTTAATTAGCGTGCACTAAACATCTAATTCTTCTGCAGTCCGCTTCAATCCATGCATCAAAAGAATCAACTATTAGGCCCAAAGTGCATGCAGAGTTTGTTTTGAATTCGAAGAATTTATTAGTGACCCCAAGGCACTTTGAGCGTTTCTATCTATCTATCTATCTATCTATCTATCCGCCTACGTCTGGGTGCTCTCGCGATGGCCTCCTTAACTTCGTGTAGACCAAAACTGCCATGGGAGGGTAAAGCATTTGACGAATATGACTGTTCGGTCATGATATTAAGAACGTAAAAATCCTGTCGCGTACGTCGGCAGACCTTTTCCTCCAGACACGTGTGGCACATACCCGTTTACCACAGGCTGCGGTGTACGGGTATGCGCCACAGGTGATTGACAGTTTATATCTACCCAGGCACGGCAAGGACAGACATTGGTAATTTGAATGCGAGAGCGTTAAGAAAAACCGTCAACGGCAGCGTTGGCCCGATGAATGCACAGAATAAAATATAGAATCCCGGCAGGAATCGAACTCAAGCATACTGCGTGGCAGTCGGGTATTCTACCACTGAGCCACGCCAGGGAAAGCGCCCTATGCAGGCGTAATGTCGGTGCAACGTCAATTGTGGTTTTAGATCTGACTATCTAATTTTATAATAAAGCAATAAATGCTACATTTACTCCTACGATACAGACATCATGTCATGTTGACGTCTGTGGTTCCAGTGTTGGCTCCACTTTTAAAGCAATTTCATAAACATATTTGTTTTCCTACTTATTTAATACTTATTTCTTTTTGTTTATTTTATTTAGAACATACTGCCAATCCCTTTGGGAATATAGCAGCAAGGACGCAACCTATAATATATAAAGGAAAAGACAGAGGAAAAATCATGATGACGCCAGACCAAAGATACAGTACGAATCAAAGGTGTCTGGCGTCATCCACGTCTGCCCACGTGGGATAGGTTGTGCTTTAAAATGTGCGGTTTCGTTGCTAATAATGTTAGTTGTGAGACAACGCTGGTGTTCGTGTTCCTCCTTCTTCTCCGTGTTTTGTCGTTTGCGCTGAAAACCACTCATCCTGTTTAACGCAATCCAACTCGCCCACATGTCGGTTCTTCTGCAGACCATAAGTTAGCCTTTAACGCCACTGTTGTCGACGTGCCTGGTAAGCCGACGATGTGCACACAAGTAATACACTAACAAAACTCGTTGATACACGTCGTAGCGCTTGGCTCGAAGCAAAAAAAATGCAGCATAAAACTACTCGCTGACTGCTTCGCATGAAACCGATTTCCACAAGACGTCGGATCAGCCAAATTTTTGGTTGTATTCGTTTCGGGCGACTGATCCCCCTTTCATAGGAATCGTTATAACACGAAAGGGAAACGTGTCTTCACAGGTGTACTTGAGCGCTTATGGTGCACTGTTACGCCACGAGGGCGAAGGAATGAATGCTATAGCAACGAATATCAATGTCACGTGAAGAACGGCAAGCAGCTCGAAACTAACAGCGTGCTCTAAAGCAGTAGGAACGCGCGAAAAGAGCATACGCAGGACAAGCGCGAACTAGCACTTGTCACAACTGTTACTTCTTTGTGTGGGAGCAGAGTGGTGTAGCCAGGGGGTGGCACACCGGGCCCGTGTTGCCCCCCCCCCCCCGAAAGTTTTTCCCCATAGGACACAGAGGTGTAACGAGCTTGTGGCGCCCTGCCTAACTTAATTTTGGTACCTAGCCACGTTCAGCGGGCAACCTTGGTCGCGTGTAGATAATAAACGCTGATGAGCGCGGCTCGGCAGTCAGTAGCTGTTTACCCCGCCATGCGTTTGGCTCGTCCTTGCTAGAGCGCGGGTGCCTGGGCGCCCCCTCATCCACGGTCCCGTGGCAGATCATGACACTGGCGACGAGTGCAGACAACGAGTCGACCCACGCCATAGATAGCGGTGAAACAACGTCCCCCGCATCTGCCGCCATGCCGCTGTACGGAAGGCTCGAGCCGTTCGAGGGAGACGGGTCCGCCTGGCCCATCTACGAGGAGCAAGTTCACGTGTTTTTCCGCGCAAACGACACGCCCGAGGAGAAACAACGGAACATTTTCCTGGCAACTTGCGCAACCTATGTCTTCAGTCTCCTGCTCGACCTCCTAAAGCCGGCTACACCGCATACGAAGACGCTGAGCGAGCTGGTCACTACACTGCGCTCGCACTTCAGTCCGGGGTCGTCCACGCTAATGGAGCGGTTCCGCTTCAATAATCGGAGCCGCTGGGAAGAGGAGAGCCTCGGGCAGGTCGTCGCTGCGTTACGAGGTTTGGTGAGTACCTGCGCTTTCGGGGACCAGCTGGACTCGCTGCTCCGGGACCATTTCGTCTGCGGCATAAACAACCCCGCCATGCAGAGACGTCTCCTGGAATTTCCCGACCTCTCGCTGGACGACGTGGTGAAAACAGCGCTGGCGATGGACGTGGCGACAAAGAATGCCGGCGAGATTGAGCGTGCGGCGTCAACGGAAGCGACGGTCAACAAGATGGTGGCAAGGGGCGGTATCTGCAGTCATTGCGGTGACGCCCAATCTCCCTCACAGTCCCAGTTTGCACATTCGCAGTGCTCCACGTGCAGAAAAACTGGGCACCTTGCACGAGTATGCCAAACGGGGAAACCGAACAGCAGACCGCAGCAGCAGCCTAGATCAAGGCCAGGTTCCACACCAGCCCGCGGTCAGGGTAGGCATCGCAAGTGGTGGCGGGGACGTGCAGCAGCAGGCTCGGGTTCCTCCACGGCCAGGCTCAACGTCGTGTCCGAGGACCCGTCGATTTTCGACATGTGGCGCACAGGCCTTGTCCCGTAGTCTGTGCCGCCGTACATGCTGACCGTCGAAGTTTGCGGGCGCCCCATTTCCATGGAACTGGCACGGGGGACAGTCATGGCTGTCATGGCTGGCAAACTTTTCAAAAGGAGCTTCCTGGAGCGGCCGTCGAGGCTTCAGGCGTCATGCTCCGGAGCTACTCTGGAGAGCTTTCCCAGGTCCTACGTCAGGCCCAGGTCGGCGTTCGTTTTGGCAACAGGGAAGCAACCCTTCCTTCTTTATTTGACCAAGGGGTTGTCACCGACTCTGCTCGGCAGAAATTGAATTTGCGCGCTGGGTGTTCGGCTGCCAGAAGGTCATGAAGCATCGTACATGTCTTACAAGACATCCCCCTTCTAACAAATTTCCAGTCACCGTTCCAGCCAGGGGTGGGCACATTCGCCGGTACGACTGCTGGCTTCTATGTACCCGAGGGAGTCCGGCCTCGGGTTTTCAAGCCTCGCCCACTGCCATTCGCACTGAAGGCATCCTGATAGCAGTGAAGACTGCGGAGTGGGCCGCTCCCATCGTTCCATTCCCAAGCGAGACGGTAGTGTCAGAATGTGCGGGGATTTCAAGGTTACGTTCAACCCCGTTGCTACCATCGAGAAGTACCCACTGCCTCGGATTGAAGATATCTGGTCGGCATTGTCTGGTGGACAGAAGTTTACGAAGCTCGACCTCAGGACGCTTACCAGCAGCTGGTGCTCCAGGAGGGCTAACGGAAGTATGACACGATATTGACAACTATGGGGTTTTTCCAGTACACGCGTTTACCATTCGGCGTGGCCACGGCTCCAGCTATCTTTCGGAGAGATAGGCAACCTCTTCAGGGGCATGAGGCACGTGGCAGTGTACTTGGACGACATCCTCGTCACCGGTATTGACGACGGAGACCACATGCAGAATCTGCACAACTTCTGGCCCGACTTCAGGATGCTCGCCTCAAGCTCAAGCGGGGGGAAAAGTGCGTGTTCATGGTTCCCAGTGTAGAATACCTGGGACACGTCATCTCTCAGGCCGGCCTGACTCCGGCCCCCCGCAAAGTTGAGGTTGTTCTGAAGGCGCCAAAGCCCCGGAGCAAGAAAGAGCTGCAAAGCTACCTTGGCCTCATCAATTTCTACAGGAGGTTCCTGCCTAACCTGTCTGCAATATACAGCCACTGCACATTCTGCTTCAAGATGGTCAAAATTGGGCGTGGAAGAAGGAGCAGGATGTGGCCTTTCAGCAAAGTAAGAAGGAAATTACCAAGGCACCGGTGCTAGTGCACTCCGATCCAGCCAAGTCTGTCGTCCTTACCATAGATGCATCACCATACGGTTTAGCAGCCGTCCTTGCTCACCGAGACAAGCATGACCAGGAACGCCCGGTGTCGTTTGATTCTCGTCGTCTCCACGCAGCAGAGCAGCGTTACAGCCAGCTGGACGAGGAAGGTCTCGCCCTCATGTTTGGCGTCGAGCGTTTTCACCAGTAGCTGTGGGGACGAAAGTTCGAGGCAGTCACGGACCACAAACCACTGCTGGGGCTACTGGGGCCTGCTTATGCCCTGAGCCGGTTGCCGCTGCCAGAGGTGCTTACTGCTGTTCCAAAGCCAGATTAAGTGCTCATGCTGGAGCATGCGTACACGGAGGTACTCTCCAGGTCTGCTGTGTCGCAGGCGACCAGTCGGTACCTTGTCCTGTCCCAGGTGGTGAAAGCAGTATCCCGAGGGGGAGTTGGTGCAGCAGTCCTACAGACACAAGGCCGCTGAGCTGAGCCTGAAGCAGGGCTGCCTACTTTGGGGTTCCAGGCTGGTGATCCCACAAAGTCTCCAGTCCAGAGTCCTGCAGTTGCTGCACGCGGGGCATCCTGGCATGGAAAAACCAAGATGGTGGCCCAGTCCCACGAGTGGTGGTCTCGCCTGTACCAGGACATCGCTCACATGGTGCAGAGCTGCGAACTCTGCCAGGAACATCAACGGGCCTCGCATCATGTGGAGATCACCCCATGGTCATTCCCACAGAGGCCCTGGTCCCGCCTTCACGTGGATTTTGGGGGCACCTTCAAAGGCCACTACTTCCTGGTGGTGGTCGACGCATTTTTAAAGTGGGTGGAAGTTTTACCTGTCAACACCCCATCAGCAGGTGCGACCATTGCAGCACTGCGGCAGGTCTTCGCCGCCCAGGGGCTGCCGGACATCATAGTCTCCGATAATGGGCCCGCTTTCCCAGCGCAGAGTATCTGACCTGGTTGACGAAGAACGGGTGGGTGGTGTACTAATAAGGACAAACGTAAGAAGAGCCAGGCTGGAGATTTCCGTACGCAGGTCACCTGCATACTTTTCCAATACCGGACTACACCCCATGATGTCACCGGCCATGCCCCCTGTGAGCTCCTTAAAAGGCAAGCTCCTTGAGAGCGCCGTGGACCTCCGGTCCACGGCGCTCCTCAAACAGCTGAAGCAGAAGCTGGCTGCTGAAAAGGGTGCCGTCATGGGCCGTTGCCAGTACCTCGAGTGCCAGTATTCGCCAGGAATTTCCGCTCTGGCCCACCTTGGTCTGCTGGACAAGTGGTCCGCCTGCAAACTCCTCCTCTCTGGTCGTATGTATGCAGGATGGAACACACACGGCACCGGCATGCTGACCATGTGAGGGCTAACCGCAGGACCCGGCTTGCATCCACGGCAGCACCAGTTGCAGCCAGTGAAACGACAACCACTTCGCAAGGGACAGGGGCCTCCAGCTGTGCGCCAATATTTGGGCCACCGCCAAGTTCAGTGCCATTTCTGTCAACCACGGCAGAGCCTCGGGATGAATCAAGCACGGCTCAGGCAGCACCTGGTGCTGCCGCACCTTGTTCCTCAACACCTGTACCCAGGCGCACTCGACGACGAAGGGCACCAGATCGCTTTTCGCCTAACTAAGCCAACATCGAACCGGATGAGACTGTACATCGAACCGGATGGAACTGGATGGAACCGGATGTAACGAGTGTATGGCGCGCTGCCTAGCTTAGTTTCATTACCTCACCAGGTTCGGCTGGCAACCTTGGTCGCGTATGGATAATAAACACTGACGAGCGCGGATCGGCAGTCAGTGGCTGTTTACCCCACCATGCGTTTGGGTCATCCTTTTAGGGGCGAAGCTCCTTAAGGCGGCACCGTTCGTCCCTCGTAGTCGTCGTGGTCGTAGTAGTGAGTAACAAGTCTTACGCTTTGACCTCCAAGGTGGTGCCGGTGGGAGATTTCTCCTGTGCGTTGTTGAACGATAAAAAATTCGCAGCGTGCGCGTTAACTAAAAGCCGAATTCTTCTGTCTCTCATTCCCCATTAGCAGCCATTGGCATGTTCCAGTAGGAAACGTTAGTAGAAGTAGAAGTGTAAGTGTTAGCTAAAGCAGACTTCTTCTGTCTCTCATTGCCATTAGCAGCCATTGTTTACCTCCAAGGTAGTGCCTGGTGAGATTTCTCCTGTGCGTGATTAAAGAATAAAAATTTTGTTCAAAACGCCGTTGATTGATAGAAATAAACCAACGAAAGACGCCAGATGTTTTGTAAAAGCAGAACGAAAGAACGCCAGATGTTTTTCTTAAAGTGTAGTAGTAGTAGTTGCATGTAGCCACTCGCCCGATCGTCAACGGGCGAGGTGGACCGGCAACGGCGCGAGGACCCTGCCGTACGAGAGTTAAATCACACTAAAAGACATACTTTGCGGGCGATACACTCTAGTGAGCTTTCACTTTTCGTCTTAATGTACATGATAAAGAATTATTTCTACGAAAAACGCAAGGCACACCTTGAGCAATATGTTTGGTTTTGGGACGCTAAATGGAACCATGAGGCGATGCGAAGCCGGAGCACTTGCACATCGCGTTCCGTTGGCTTTCGTTGGGCATGCTACCGACCTCGCGTCGTGGAACGCGCGTCCTGGTCCCTCTAGCCTTGCCTTAATTCGCACAGGGCGAGCGGGGAATGTGGTCGCTCTTGGCGCTCTTTCGCTCGGGAGCGGACTTCTTCCTTGCATTTCACGATCACAAGTGATAATGAAGGGACCACGTAAACCAACAGTACAATAAAAGTTTGATGTTTAATATATACACGATGTTTCACACTCTTTATGTTATGTACTGGGCGCATTTCACGGAAGAGTTTCACGGTTTACAGATGATTCCCTCCGTAGCTTCGCCCCACTCATCATCATTCACCCCGTGGATATGCTGTGATTTTTTTTAGAGTGCGGGTGCCTCGGTGCCCCCTCGTCCACGGTTGCGGGGCAGATCGTGACGGCATGTTTCACCACAAGGGCGAAGGAATGAATGCTATAGTAACCATATCAATGCCACGTGAAGAACAAAGCAGCTCGAAACTAACAGCGCGCTCTAAAGCAGAAGGGACGCGCGAAAAGAACATACGCAGGACGAGCGCCAACTAGCAATTGTCAAAATTGTTACTTTGTGAGCACAGTGGCGTAGCCAGGGTGTGGCACACCGGGCCCCCCCGCCCCCCCCCCGAATTTTTTCCCCCATAGGACACCGAGCACAAAATGACACCGGACCACACTTATCTGTGCAGACCCCATGTCGGATGAAGAAAGTGCTCCCCCCCCCCCCGAAAAATATTTCTGCCTACGCCACTGTGTGAGCAGCGCGCTCCTTTCGGAAATGCGGCCGCTGCAACGAGCGAAACGACCTTCGCGCTCTCTGTAACGTCAACGGAAACTTGCGGTGAAAGCACAAGACGTACTAACCGCCCCCTATCACGAGATAAGCGCGCGCGCACGAGAGACACCCCCTGTAGAGGTGCTCTCGCATCGCAACGCGCGGGGCGACTATTTGAAGCGCGCCCTCCGCGCCTTCGCGCCATCTCGCTAGTGATAACAAAACACGCTGAAGCCACCGAGCTCTGAGTACCGCCAACGGGAAATGGTGCATATAATAGCTCGCCGTTAGTAAGCAGAAGAACGTGCGCTCTGTGGCTGAATGGTTTCGCGCTGCGGAGCGAGGGGTCGTAGGTTGGACTCCCAGGGACGGAACTTTTAGATGCGAAGCAGCTTTAGCTCAGAGCTGTGTCCGGCGGTAGTGGTGGCGTCCGCACTCCACTGCGCATGCACCTACTCTCTCTGTCACTCTCCTTCACGCAGGTGTTCGGTCGCCTTCTCTTGTCCTCTCCTCCCCGAGCTGCAGCCGTGGCGCAGCCTCTCCTCCCACGTGATGCTGCCGCGCCGTGGCCAAACACAGCCTGTAAGCCACTCTCTCTTCTCCCCCCCCCCGTTTCATGTGTGTATAAGTGCGTGTGCTCGGTCGGTTTCCGTCATTCTCGCTTCGCTCCCGTTCAGATAAGTTGTAACGTCAACGTCGGCGCCACTCGTTCACTTGGCGCTAACGGAAAGCAACGCACAAACACAACGTAATGATAACACAAACAGTAAATACAAAGTTCACACACTACAAAGAAACGCTGAGTGGACGTAACGGATACTTGGTGTACGCCCCCAATGCTGCTTCGCATCCCCTCATGGTTCCCTTGAGTGGGAGATGGTGTAATTTTTTTCTTCTAGTATTTTCTTCGCCATCTGTAGGTGTATATTTTACAACGTAATATCCGTGACGGAAATACGGCAGTGGTGGGCCGTGGTGGGCTCCGGCATAACTTTCGTGTTAAAAATACACGTGACGTTGGTTCTGGAACGTGCCACGTCGAACGATCGTCGGACATGGTAGTGTCACCAGCAAAGTGATCATCTGTAGCAATACGCAGACAGTGAAGTTCAATGACCGCTAGTTGTGCGCTCAGGAAGCCCGCACGAATGTTCACACTGAGTTTTAGGCCATTTGAAGAAACAAGCGGTGCATGATGCGCCTCCGAATTTGATGTACACAATTGTGTACACCGTGACTGAAGGGGATATGCAAATTGAGCACGCTCGACACGCCGAAACCGCAAAATCGCGACCTCACTCCGAAACTAACCATCACAAGGAAGTGGCGAAATTTGAATGAAGGCATTATGCGGCCTATCTTGTTGTGTAAAGCGGCAAGTCATTTTATTACCGTAACACCAGTTGGTTGCCGTGTGATATTTGCTGCTCATCTTTTTGTTTCGCACTGTATGCAAGAAAACTGCAGTATTTATATTTTCTTTCTCCGTGAAGCATAAAACTCAGAGATAGGCACTGCGGCGCATCTTCTTGTGGACAGGCGAACCTCCCGCTTCCCGTCCAGTCCCATAAGACACGGTGCCCATATTATCCTGTGCTCGTTGGGCGGGAGTTAGTTTACATGGATTGTCGCTGGAATCTTCTGTACCAATGAGAACGCTCGTGGCTGCTTGGCCGACTACCATGCAGGAAATTTTCATTAGGCCGCCTGACACCCCATCAATACTGCCACGAGCGTTTCTTTATCACTTTTGCTATATTCGGTTTTCGGCCACAAAGACTGTCGGCAACGCTCAGCGCGAACCGCGCCTCATTGTTCGGAACCTTCGCGCAAGACGCGCACACTCGAGGTTATTCTAGAATTTGCACGACAGCCAGCGATAACGCTGGAATATTCGACGGCATATGTTTAAATGCCGACGCGCTTCACCGCTTGTCAGTTGATCGACGGACGACGCCCTATGCAAGCAGCGTAGGACTCGGCGCCGTCCTTGTGCAGCGGACGGGTGGACTGGAAACGGTTATCAGTTATGCTAGCCGGTCGCTGTCTAAGGCAGAGGCCAACTATTCGACAACAACAGAAAAGGAGTGCCTCGCCATCATCTGGGCTACGTCAAAGTTTCGCCCCTACCTCTACGGCAGGCCCTTCAAAGTTGTGAGCGACCATCACGCCTTGTGTTGGCTAGCTAACTTGAAGGACCCTTCAGGTCGCCTCGCACGGTGGAGCCTAAGACTTCAAGAGTTTGACATTACCGTCGTGTACAAGTCCGGAAGGAAACACTCCGACGCCGACTGCCTGTCTCGTGCCCCTGTCGACCCACCACCGCCCGACGACCCGGATGACAGCTTCTTGGGAGCCATAAGTGCCGACGACTTCGCCGAACGACAGCGAGCTGACGCGGAACTCAGGGGCCTTGTGGAATACCTCGAGGGCAGGACCACCGTTGTTCCGAAGGTATTCACGCGGGGACTGACGTCGTTTTTCTTGCGCAATGGTGTTCTCCTAACAAAGAACTTCACACCACTTCGAGCCGATTGCCTTCTCGTGGTACCCTCGACATTGCGGCCAGAGGTCCTCCAGGCTCTCCACGACGACGACGTCTGGACACCTGGGTGTTTCTCGCACGCTAGCAAGAATACAGGAGAAGTACTACTGGCCGCGCCTTTCCGCCGACGTCACCCGTTACGTAAAGACCTGCCGGGACTGCCAGCGACGCAAGACACCGCCCACTAGGCCAGCCAGACTTCTGCAGCCTATCGAGCCACCTCGACGGCCGTTTCAGCAAATCGGGATGGACTTACTGGGGCCGTTCCCGACGTCCAATGCCGGAAACAAGTGGATCGTCGTGGCAACTGACTACCTCACCCGCTACGCCGAGACAAAGGCCTTGCCCAAAGGCAGTGCCGCCGAGGTAGCCAAGTTCTTCGTGGAGCACATCGTCTTGCGTCATGGCGCCCCAGAGGTCCTAATAACAGACAGAGGTACCGCCTTTACTGCGGACCTAACTCAGGCGATCTTCAAATACAGCGAGACGAGCCACCGCCGCACCACCGCCTACCACCCCAGACCAATGGCCTCACCGAGCGTCTAAATAAGACCATCGCCGACATGCTGGCCATGTACTACGTCAACGTCGAACACAAGACATGGGACGCCATCCTTCCTTACGTGACTTTCGCGTACAACACGGCCGTGCAAGAAACGACACAGATGACGCCATAGAAGTTGGTCTACGGACGGAGCCCGGCAACGACTCTCGACGCCATGTTACCAAACGTGACCGACGAGGAAAACATCGACGTGACCACCTACCTACAGAGCGCCGAAGAAGCACAACAGCTCGCCCGCCTACGGATCAAGAACCAGCAGACGACTGACAGCCGCCGCTACAACCTTCGACGACGCCACATGGAATACGAACCCGGTGACCGTGTATGGGTATGGACGCCAATACGCCGACGGGGACTTAGTGAGAAGCTTCTTCGACGATACTTCGGACCGTACAGGGTACTTCGACGCCTCGGCGCACTCGACTACGAGTTTGTCCCGGACGGCATAACGAACTCTCAGCGGCGCCGTGCGCGACCTCAAGTCGTCCATGTCGTGCGCCTGAAGCCATATTACGCGCGTTAGTGAATCTAAGGACTGTACTTTTGCTTATTGTTTATTGAACTTTCTTGCTTCATTCTTGTTAATTATTGTTGCATGTATCGGCCACCCCACCTACCCGTGTCCTGTTTTAAGCATCGGGACGATGCTTTTTCAGAGGGGAGCATTGCCACGTGCGTTTCTTTATCACTTTTGCTATATTCGGTTTTTGGCCACAAAGACTGTCGGCAACGCTCAGCGCGAACCGCGCCTCATTGTTCGAGAACCTTCGCGATCATTGTAGATCGTTTCGTTAAGATTGCGCGCAAGACGCGCGCACTCGAGGTTATTCTAGAAATTGCACGACAGCCAGCGATAACGCTGGAATATTCGACGGCACATGTTTAAAGGCCGACGCGCTTCACCGCTTGTCAGATGATCGACGGACGACGCCCTGTGCGCCGCTATTATTGTACAGCGTGTATTGCTGTAGCTCTAGTTCTCATTTTCCAACCACAAGTTCGGCCAAATAAACAGTTTTATCCTGCAAATGCCGACTGCTGTCTTCGTCGACGTCACGACCACGTGACAATACGTGCGGTGACTCTCGGTCTTGACGACGTCACCGGCCAGATCGATGGCCGTTCCCTAAGCCTCCGTAACGGTGGAGCAGCGAATGGATGCACTGCTGGTTTCGCGCAAGCCGATGATTGACCGCCGTGGGTATACGCCCAATCTGATTAGCGCTGTGGAGCACTGCATCTACATATGTTGCGTTTGTCCTTTTAGAATTCTCTTTTCGAAGAGCAGAGGCTCTTCGGAAAGAGGATGTTCCCTTGTTAGTAACGGTTAACGAGGCAGATCGAAGTGCGCCCTGACCTATCGTCGCTGTGTGATTGGTAAGGGCGCACTTATCCATAGCTTCGGTGGCTGCAGTTGAAAGTAGCGAGCATGTCGAGATTAGCTCAATGAATGACGTTGTCAATATCGCCTTTGGTGTCAAGGACCAGGTAGATGCGAGAACTTTGTAGGGGTACTGTGGATGCCTTCCGCTTTTATTCAGAGCAAACTATTCTGTGTTGATAAGCGAGCGCGGAAGTCAACTTTATAATGTCAAGCTTTGGGTTGGTTGGTATCGTATAATGAAAACGAAGCAGTGCGGCTTCTTCAGACGGGGATAAATCGAAAGGGATCGACACGGACAACCGCTGACCTTCGACGGAAGCTTTATCGCACACGAACGGTATATATGCTGCGGGAAATATGTAATTATCAAAGCGAAAATTCAAGCGTGACAAAACCTGCTGGCACGATTGCACGTGCTCACAGATTCCACAGGTGGGCAGTGTGGTGCGAGTTTTGATTCAAGAAGTATTCCTTGATGGCGGAGCCTTTCGTCGGTTACAGCACGATTTCAAGGTCGCTTCGAGGCAGCGATAGCAGTTCTCATCGCAGCCGGCGCGACGCCTTAGGGACCTTTCTCGTCGGAGACGCTCCCGCTACTACGGTGGCTGTCGTGATGAGTAGAGGCCGGATTTTTAGGCACTAAAAAAGCGCGTTTTAGGCGCCAAAAATAGGAACGCAGAACACCGTTTTAGGCCTCCAAAATCTGAAGTATAGGCAAAATAAATATTTACATAAATTCATAGAATTTCAATGAAAGACGTGCGTGACTTGTATCTACGATAGAAAAGAAAAAAATATTGTTTATGATCAGAATCAGAATTTTATTGATAAAAATACAGAATATTACAAGTGTTTATTATAAATAAGGAGGTCCCAATGTCGAAGTCTGTATCGGGACCTCCTCACAAAGGTGCGAATGGTTGAACCGATAGCACAGAACACGGTCTTTCCTTTTATTGCCTAGCATGGTGAGGGGGCACGCCACCGCAACGACAGTGGTCACGAAAATGCCCTTCTTAATGCAGGTTTTCGTCCTGTTGTTCGCACCGTTGCTCCGCCTTGGCTTCCTGGGTAACCACCCGTTCTTGGACTATTGCCAAAGCGCGTCCGTCACGATTCAGTCGCTGGCCTGGAATGCCTCTTCCCAAGAAACCCCGAGGATGCCGTTTCCGTCGGCCGCTCGCTTCTGCGTCTGGCAACATCGGGCTACTACAAGTGAGGGGCGTCAACATCGCCTACAAATAGCGGCACCAGACTCGAGCGCCTTGGGGCACGCCACCGCAACGACAGTGGTCACGAAAATGCCCTTCTTAATGCAGGTTTTCGTCCTGTTGTTCGCACCGTTGCTCCGCCTTGGCTTCCTGGGTAACCACCCGTTCTTGGACTATTGCCAAAGCGCGTCCGTCACGATTCAGTCGCTGGCCTGGAATGCCTCTTCCCAAGAAACCCCGAGGATGCCGTTTCCGTCGGCCGCTCGCTTCTGCGTCTGGCAACATCGGGCTACTACAAGTGAGGGGCGTCAACATCGCCTACAAATAGCGGCACCAGACTCGAGCGCCTTGGGGCACGCCACCGCAACGACAGTGGTCACGAAAATGCCCTTCTTAATGCAGGTTTTCGTCCTGTTGTTCGCACCGTTGCTCCGCCTTGGCTTCCTGGGTAACCACCCGTTCTTGGACTATTGCCAAAGCGCGTCCGTCACGATTCAGTCGCTGGCCTGGAATGCCTCTTCCCAAGAAACCCCGAGGATGCCGTTTCCGTCGGCCGCTCGCTTCTGCGTCTGGCAACATCGGGCTACTACAAGTGAGGGGCGTCAACATCGCCTACAAATAGCGGCACCAGACTCGAGCGCCTTGGGGCACGCCACCGCAACGACAGTGGTCACGAAAATGCCCTTCTTAATGCAGGTCAGTTACCTTCCAAACGCGGCCTGCGTGCGTTCTGGAAATCGCTGTCTTCTTGCGGTGTCGTGCCCCACTTGTGTTATTGGTACATGTAGGTTACTGTGTGAAATGTTGTGGTCTCTTTGTAACAATGCTCAGGCGGTAAATATGCTCCTATTGATGTCGGGTGACGTTGAACTAAACCCAGGACCTGTTTCACCACCGTCAATGGAAACCATTGCAAATGCAATATCCCGCATAGAAGCATCTCAAACCTCGGTCCTGACAGAACTTTCACTAATACGAACATCCCAGTCTAGCATTGAGGCGCTCGTGACCACCCTTTCGACTCGTGTTGACACCCTAGAAAAAATTGTGCAGTCGACTCAGTCAAACGAAACAGGTCTAAAGGCAGACGTGAAGGACAGTTTTGCCAAACTTTCTGCTGAAATCAGGGTTCTTACAGATAAGTGTGATGATGCTGAAAATCGCCTACGTCGTTCTAACCTGCTTTTCTGTGGTATCCCAGACACAAAAGGCGAGTCTTGGATTCAGTCCCAGGCAAAAGTGATAAAATTTTGCTCTGAAAATCTCGGTATCTCCATACCGGAAGACGACTTGGAGCGTGCACATCGGCTTGGTCGATACCAGCAAAACAAAAGTAGACCTATCATAGTAAAATATGCAAGATTTAAAGATAAATCGAAAATTCTTGCAGTTGCGTCCAAGCTCAAGGGCACGACTTTTTCAATTCGCGAAGACTATTCAGCTAGAGTTCGACAGGCACGAAGGAAACTGTATGACCATGGCATGCTGAGCGGCAAACCCTTCAAGCTGCGCTTTGACAAGTTACTACTTGAAAACAAGCAATTCTCGTACCATGCAGAATCTGATAGCGTTGTTGAATTGCAGTCGTAGCAGTCATTTCTACATCTCAGGCATGCGCGTCGCCCACTTCCCCCCCAACCTTGCCTCGCCCCTATGAATGATCCCGTTTGTCAATGTATGGCAGTCTTAATCGCTAATGTGCGTAGCTACCTGCCTAAGAAAGACGCTGTTGAATCCCTTCTGAATGACAACAACACTGACGTTGCAATATTTACGGAATCTTGGCTTCAGCCGCACATTGCTGACCACGAGCTATTACAAGACGGCCAAGCGTACGCTGTTCACCGGCTTGACAGGGTGGGGCGGAGGGGGGGCGGAATATTGATTTTTGTTAAAGAAAGTGTTCCTTCTTATGTCATCAAAATGAACTGTCAACACGAAATTTTCTGTGTGAACATTTCACTAGCTTCGAAAATGACTGTGATTATTGCTTGTTACCGCGCTCCTAATTGTGATGCCTCCTTCATTTATGAACTAAATACAGTTCTAGTACATCTTTACTCTCGTTTTCCTTTTGCTAATTTCATGCTCTGTGGTGACTTTAATTTTCCAGATATTAACTGGACAAATTTTGAGTCAGAAAACCGCCAGTCCAAAGATTTTCTTGAAATGACCCTGACGTTCAACTTTACTCAGATGGTTAATACACCAACCCGTGGGGCAAATATCTTAGACCTCGTACTTGTTTCCAACCCTGATATAGTTAAATCGCTATCATCCATTGAAGGTCTAAGTGACCACAATTTAGTGCTA
This sequence comes from Rhipicephalus sanguineus, assembly GCF_013339695.2. Taxonomy (NCBI): domain Eukaryota; kingdom Metazoa; phylum Arthropoda; class Arachnida; order Ixodida; family Ixodidae; genus Rhipicephalus; species Rhipicephalus sanguineus. The sequence goes on from NW_023615980.1 coordinate 24,474, forward strand.
TTTAACCTATGCATCCCACGTCCTGTACGACAGCGCTCAATAAAACACATCAGGGATTACAACAAAGCCAATTTCCCAAAAATTAACTCAGAATTAAGTGAGTTCCTTGATTACTTCCGTCGGTCTGCTTCACTTCGTTCAGTAGACGATAATTGGCTATTATTTAAGAATAAGTTAACATCGCTTGTAGAGTTACATGTACCCCTTGTACGCATTCGCGGTGACCTGGGAAAACCCTGGTTTTCGAACACACTAAAGAGGCTGTTAGAGAAAAAAAAGCGTCTTTTCCGCGACGCGAAACGATCGGTAACTTCCTCAAAGTGGGAAAAGTACTTACGAGTCTGCGTCAATATACTTCTGCTTTGAGACAATCCAAAAGAAGTTCTTCCACCACGACTTACAGGCCATTATGCGTATCAACCCTAAGAAATTCTGGAAAATCCTCACACCTAGTAAAAGCTCCAATAACATTTCTTTGAGTTACCCTGATGGTTCCAATGTGCCAATTGATAGCGATCAGATGTAATCAACTCGTACTTTTCATCTGTTTTCACTAATGAACCCACGCTAAACGACTTTGATCCCCCAACCTTCCTCTTTCCGATATGCCTCCTATAATCATTACTTCTCAAGGAATTTGAAGCTCATTGAAAAAATGAAGATTTCTAGTGCCCCAGGACATGATGGTATTACAGCCAAAATACTAAAAGGCACAAAAGTGTTCTCTAGTTCTATATTAGAAATAATTTTCACGCAGTCAATCACTGACAGTTCACTTCCGACGGACTGGAAAATTAATAAAGTAGTACCTGTATACAAGTCTGGCAGCCGCTCGGATCCCTCCAACTATCGTCCCATTTCGCTTACAAGCATTGCCTGCAAACTCCTAGAACATATAATATACTCACAAATAGCATGTCATCTAGGTAATCATTCCTTCTTTTTCCCCAATCAGCATGGTTTTCGGCCTAACCTATCATGTGATACTCAGCTCTTTGAATTTGTTACTGAGCTTCACTTAAACTTAGACTCATGCTTTCAAACTGACGTCATTTATCTTGATTTTGCGAAAGCTTTTGACTGTGTCCCCCACCAGCGACTTCTGGCCAAGCTCTCATGCCTACAGCTGGACCCCCTAGCGTTGTCATGGATCCGATGCTTCCTGACCAATCGTCTCCAATACACGGTTGTCGGTAATCACTGTTCAGCCACTACTAACGTGATTTCTGGAGTACCACAGGGATCCGTCCTTGGTCCTCTGCTCTTTCTCATCTTCATAACGACCTTCCTAATGGCATTTCATCTTCTATTCGACTTTTTGCAGATGACTGCGTTCTTTATCGTCGCATCGCACACCGAACTGACCATGAAATCATTCAAAGCGACTTACATCAATCGAATCCTGGTGTTCCAATTCATTAATGAAACTCAATATTTCGAAATGTAAAGTTATGCAGATATCCCGTAAGCGCTCCAACAGTAACACGTACTCCTTAAACTCGATAGCTTTGTCCCTCGTCGAATCTTATCGTTATCTTGGTGTTACAATAAAAAAAAATTGACATGGTCCGATCACATCACAAATTAGCAGCCGACACTACTAAGTCACTTGGTTACATCAGACGTTCCCTTTCCTTGTGTCCCTCCCCGCGAAAACTGGCTTATGAAACATTTATACGAAGTAAGCTTGAATATGCCTCAGCTATTTGGAGCCCTCATCAAGCATACCTCATTAACACTTTAGAATCTATACAGCACCGTGCGGCCAGATTCATCTCTTCTAGGTACGGTCCGTGACGAAAGCATCAGTGCCATAAAGTCATCATTGGGACTCGAGTCATTGTCGTTCCGTCGGAAGATTGCAAGGCTGTGCTTGTTCCATCGGCTTTACTATAACTTCCCACATCTTCACGGTAAACTCTTTATCCCGCCAACCCGTACATCTCGTCGCCTTTTTAACTCGTGCAGCGTCCAGCGTTTGCACGGTTCTACGTCTTCTTTTAATCAATCTTTTTTGCCAACAGCCATTGCAGAATGGAACATTTTGCCAGACTGTGTTGTCGTTGAGCGAAACCCTATTGTGTTTAAGCAGTTGCTCACTGATCATCTTACGCTGTAAAATTCATTACACTGTTCTTTCTTTCGCCTTTATGCCTCGTTCAAATTGTAACCTTTTTTTTCTTTTTTTTTTTCTTTTGCTTCTAAATAAGTCTGCATTTCTCTGTGTTATGTTTCAGTATTGTGATCCGATACGTTTGTAACTCCTTATGTAACCTCCCCCCCCCCTTATGTAATACCCCGAGAGGGCCTTTAAGGGAAAAAAATGATGATGATGATGATGATGATTTCACTTTGTCTCTGTTGTCACCCTTTCCAGTTTTGTGCGGTGTTACATGGTTACGTGAGAGGCATTGGATCGTGTCACAAAATATGTTCGCAAAACTGAAATGCCTCTGCGCTGATTTTGTTAAACTGAAACGCATTAGCATTGACTCCAATGGAGCTTCAATGGGGGATTTAAAAAAACCTCATACAACTGAATAGTTCGTTTAACTGACGCTCATTTAAGTGTATTTACTGTATTTGTAATTGCACAGTGAATGCACACGAAATCTGCTGTGTCCCGTAATAGCAAGCACAAGTAGCCCTTTCCTAATCTTAGTATACCGTGACAAAATCACTTAAGTGTTCTGCATGCATAAAACAAGGCCAGGAAACTTTAGAACTATTCTCCTTTCTTCTTTCTTTCTTCGTGGCTGTTTATTGGGAGACGTGGCCATGCCCGTACAATCGAGAGGATTTCTCAAATTTCTGAAGTCTCCGAGGCAAATAGGGAGGGTTGGTAGGCAGGCAAAAGGCCAATGTTTCCATCGAGTACACTGGCGGCGCATTGACAACATTTTTTTGTGAAGCTTCCACTTTAATTTTCAAATTTCCAAGTGGAGCAACAGTAAAACCAACAGAAAAAAAAAATTTTTTGGGAGCCAAACAAAAGGCACGCCTATGCATTTTCTACCCTTTTCTGCAGGCCTGAATTGCAGTGGATGATGATGTCCACAATGCAGGTGGCCAACATGCCCTCATTTCTTGTTAAAGTTAGCGCAACTGAGAAAATCTTGATGCTCGTTGGGCGTTCTGGGGCAGCGTGGCACAATATCAACAAATTTCACAGTTTTGGCGGAGCTTGACGCAAAATAAGGAATTGTATCAAACTGGTGGTGCTGCTGCCCCTCTATACCAACAAACCCAACTGTTCACTGGGCTTAACACACAAACTACACCAGCTTGTGTGAGAACAGTGACAAAAGAACCATTCTGACAAGCCATGACATCGCTTCACATTTGCAACATGAAGCAACTTACTCACCACTTTTACCAAAAGCAAGCATCAAAGGATACGGTCATTGCCCGGAAACAGTGTCTTGCCCGTGATGAGCTCAGCCATGATGCAGCCCACTGACCAAATGTCCACTGCAAGTGCCCCACAGCTGACTCAGTACCACAGAATACTCACTTATGCACAAATGCAATGTTACAGCCTCTGGTACACCACAGTACGTTTTCTGTACTTAAAGAAAATGAGTATGAATTAGAACAGGACGGAACTTGTGCAGACACAAGGGAGGCTTGTAGTTAGTGTGCAAATAATTCCACAAAACTCCTTTGACTAAGAGCTTGAAAATTTCTAACTTGGGAATTTTTCTACACGAAGCCACAAAAAACCATTTCATGTGGCACACATTCGCACATGATACACAAATTCTAAGTGAGCTGTGTATACTTTGCCAATTTTAGGGTAACCGAGGGATCACTACTTCAATTAGAGTTACCAGTGAATGCTTCTCTCACTAGGAATGTTTGCAGCTTGCTATGTTGCTCACTGGCCAAGGCCCATTGTCAATTAGTTGTATGTCTCATGAGTCTTCACTTCAATGCACAGTCAGCTTCCTCATGTCGTAGCGTTTCCTATAGATACAATAGATGGAACTCTGGCACTAGTGTCTATGGGAGCTGCAATGCATGGCGCTTCAGCCAGCATGGGAATGATGGGCAGTACACGGATTTGTCTAAACTTCGTTTTTTCGGCTCCGGTTGGCTCCGTGTCGCCTGCATCTGCTTTGTCGCAAGACGAAGTTCAGTAAAAGTCAGCAGTTCCACTTTAACCTTTAACCAGTTCCACTTTAACATTTTAACCTTTTTAGGCTCACCAATTCAAATCCGGTCACGAAGTTCACAACGGTCCATTCTTTCATCTGAAAGGAACGCCGAAACACAGCAATAAACAAAGCCACAAGTGCGTTCGAAGCTGTAAGCACAAAGATTAGGCAAATCCGTGTACTACCCATCATTCACATGGTGGCTGAATGACCGCAGCGCCAGAGTTCCCTCTAGGTAATTGTAGGAAACTCTATGCCTCATGTATCTAACACCAGCTCATAACATGCAAATCAGCTTCTTTGCCTAGAACTACTGTCACGTGAGAGGTTATCTTTTTTTTTATCCTATTAGATGTGCAGTGGACATGCAGGACGACTTCTTACTTTTGGTCTCCCCAGTCTCATTTGTTGCCAACACCTGCTCTCTGCTTTAGCCTGCCGAGCAATTTTTTCTCGGATATGACAGCTTGTGGCAACCCAGCTGTCCGGAGCCAGGCTACTTGCTACACCTACCTACTTCAGAGAAGCATGACTTCTTGAAGGTGTTTCTCATGTCAGACAGGGCGATCCTATTTTTTACCAGCTCACAGTGTTGGAACAGAAGTACAAGAATCAAGTTATTATCTGTGTACTTGAGTACACTCCTTGCGACACCTGCTTGCAGGTGGCTTTTGCCAAAGGGCAGAAAACAACAGCCTAACGCCTGCCCTGTTTTCTGCATAAAATAAGCTTGGCAGCCTGTGCCAGCAAGTCAATCGAGAGAACAAAAGATGTACCAGAAGCGCAGGCAGAAGTTTTTTTTTAATGTCGTCAAGGTGTTGTATACAAGGTTCCACTTCCTTACAGACGTTATTACGTCAGTCAAACGGGGAGGTGCGCTAATGACCGCATGCGCGAGCTTTCAAACAAGGTTCAGAAACAAGCTACAGATAGTTGCCTCTTCGTTGACAACAATTACAGTTGCCATCCATCTTTTAAAGATACCACTTTCCTGTCAAAATACCATGACGAACATGCGCGTCTCACTTCAGAAGCTTATAACATCCACAATAGCGGTGAGGCAAGTGTAAGCCTCCCCTTGATTTCCCTCCTTCCGAAGGAGATAGCATTCATGTCCCATTGATCGCCTTACTGCCTCTGTGCAGGCTGAGTCTTCAATTTTCTGTGGTTTCATTGCGATAGTGCTGAAGTATATTTATGCTGACTGAAGGAATAAATACACATTTGGTTGTTAGCGCCGTAGTCTCGTGTCCTTTCTTTGTCCCGTCTTTTAGTGCTGTTTTTCACTTCGTAATCCTGTGCTTATTTTTCAGATAGGCTAGTGTCGAGAATGCTTGCTAAGGAATAAATACACATTTGGTTGTTAGCGCCGTAGTCTCGTGTCCTTCTTGTCCCGTCTTTTTAGTGCTGTTTTTCACTCGTAATCCTGTGCTTATTTTTCAGATAGGCTAGTGTCGAGAATGCTTGCTCCCAAGCATATGTTGTTTGCAAATGGCAGCAGCCATATCCGCTGCCTTATTAAATCGCACCTCGGTTTCGCCATCTAAGAGACTTGGCGAATGCGGAACCAGGAAAAATTTATCAGTGGCTCCGCGAAACCACAAGGAGGGGCCTGCGCAACTCACTTGGGGAAACCATGGGCTAGGGCATTCTGCAGTGTGATTGACATGCAACATTCTGTTGTGAAAAATGAAATGTCTTGGATGTCCGACAGCTCATTCACAAGAACACATGACTAACAGTGCATGGTCACTGTGGCCGATGTGCACTACACGCATAACAACGCACATAGAGGCTTGAAATATTGCTGGCCTAGTTCACAGTCGCTTGGGAGGGCACCCACCCTGTGGAAAATTGGCGGCATGGGACCGCCAGACCTAAAAATAAAATCATCCTCTTTTTTTTTTTCCCTTTGAGGTTAAAGGGGTACTGACACAAAATTTTCATCTGGCATATTTTCTGCTGGAGGCCTCTTAGTCGTAGCATGGCACATCACTTGCTGCTATGCACGACAGATGATTCATCACAGCCTGTTCATTACCGACCAGTCTCAGTTTCGGTTCGGGAGAGCTCCGAGAATGTTACACATACCTTTCACAAAGCTATGCCCCAACTCATTATACTATGCTAAAGCATACTCTTGGATGGGTGCAGACAAGTAGAGTCACAGCAAAATGGTGTAACAGTGCCGTTGATACACTGGTGACAAAAATAATTTCTGATGATAATGATTAATAATAATTACTAGGATGTGCAAACATCTTCCACTGCATAGAATGTTTCGCTGTTATTTGTGAACTTTGTAACTTGGTACTGCTTGGAGCAAACTTGGCCTCACATAAACAGGTAGCACCACGTTCATTTACAGCATCATTGCATCATGCTCATCTGCACTCTTGTACGGCACATCAAAAGTCATGAATGAGCAACAGTTCTGCAAGAGTATCTGTTCGTATTTATTGTTCGTATTATTTATATTTATTCCTTTATTCCATATTGTGTTACACAGACATTCTGTGAGGCCGTTGAAGTGTAAATAGAAGACAAATACTTTATTCTGTATTGATTTTTTGCTTATGTATTGTGCTGTATGTTGCCCATGTACGGGTGGCAGGAGCTCTGTCAAGCTGCGATGAAGCAGCGTTTTCTCCTGCCATCTTTTTCCGTTTTATCATGTAAATGAAGGACGAAAATAAGAACATGATTGATTGATTGAAAAAGATGACTGATCCCTCCTTCATAGGAATCTGTATAACACGAAAGTGAAACGTGTCATCACGGAAGTAGTTGATTGTTATGATTGTTTATAGTGCATTGGCACCTGAGAGCTTGTATAATGTTTATTGTTGTTTGGCAGATGTAGCACCGCTTGATGTGGACGCACCCACGTTGAACCTAGTGGCACGTCTCCGTCCCGACGACTAACGCCCATGATCACGATTTAACCCTTGCGGTAGTTAAAGTTGTTAACATATACCTGGAAAACTCACATGGTGAATCCCACGCAACGATGGCATCAACAAGCACATGGTAAACCCTGATACTCGAGATGCACTCCTTCAAAGCATCGCGAAATGCAAAGAGAAATGCAACAAGTGTCGTGTCTTCCCTCTAGCCTGGCCATTAATTCTCACAGGGCCAGCAGGGAACGCGGTGCGACAGGCAGGCGAGCGTCGGAGATCTATTTTTCGATATGAATGGATGCTACGAGCAAGGCTAGGGCTAAAGCCGCCACCTCGCGGTGTGTTAAAACGTTAATGAAGTTACACTTCTACTGGATACGTGACGAATGGGACGGTCGCAGCAACGGCGCATCGCTGGAGCTAATTGCGGAGGCAACAAAGTTTTTTTTTATTTACGAGTCTGGTGGCACACGTCACCGCCCCGTTATAAAGGGGATGCTCATGGCATCCGTCCATCCATCCAACAGCACTGTGAGAGGAAAGTGTGAAAGATAACAGGCACGTTCATGTAGCCTCCGTTACGTGTTTGGCGGTAGCTCAGTGGGCTAAACGCCCGTCAGCCATCGTCGCGGACCAAGAGGTCGTGGGTTGGACTCCTGTCAATGGAACTTTTGCTAGTGGTTTTTTTTTTTCGTTGTCATCTAATGGCATTCCTTTTGCTGACGTACTTCCGTGACGGAAATACATCAGGAAAGTCTTGATGGACCCCGGCATAAAACACTGTCATGTTAAATGTAGCAATGAATATGGCCAGTGGAAAAGCAGAAAGGGATAAGCACATTTTGTTTGTGCTCACTGGCATTTCTTCATGCTCCAAGTTATCTTGTGCTTTAAAGATGTGAAACACACACCTGTCTGATTGTAGTGCATCCAGTTGAGCATGATCTCTGGTGCTCGATACCAGCGCGTGGCCACATACCCAGTCATCTCCACCTCGGCATGGCGTGCCAGGCCAAAGTCCAAGATCTGCATTGCAGGAAGCAAACATATTCGTGGTGAAATTCCTGCACCAGGCCTCTATGTACATGTTGCACAGCAGGAAATAACGCAGCTTCACTGAGAAAAACATGTTTTAGAGCACACCAGTTTTCCTACCAAGCAGTGCTGCCCAAGGTGATGCTTCTTACTGCAACATGACAGTGAATATAACCACTGTAAGGAAGAGAGAAGCGAGGCTACGCCCGTACACTGCGCCGGCTGTTATCTCACTTCATCCTCCTCATCTATATGCTACTAGCCGAGCGTCTTCCTTGCACTTGGCCACGCTGCAAAATAACATGGGAAGCTGCCTGAATTTACTCTGGAGTCCAAAAGTACGGCTTTTGGGCTGGTTGGTTCGACGCATTTGAAGGGTGTTGTGCAACACAAAGAACCCTTCAAATGTCTGTGGAGGGCAACCCTGGCTGTTGCGTGCTAGATGGTCTCGGCCACGCCGGGTTAAAGGGGTGGTGCCACCATGTTGGTGGCTTGCACGTTCTTTGCTGTAAGCGTTTCCTATAGCTCCAGGAAGCATGATGCACACACCAAGATTCATGTATTCTCGCTAAATATTTTAATATCGCCTTTTGATGTGGACAACTTTCGGTTTCGGTTTCTGGGCGCCGAGGTTGGGCAGTGACGTAGAAGTGTAGGAGGCTTGGTCACGTGACCACACAAGGCTGTGACGCACTTAACCAGCAAGCGATCGAAACTCGGCGAGTGATGTAGCAACCGATGCTTTGCCGGTACTATAGTGAACTAGAATATATTCTAGTTCACTACAGCCGGTACGTACGTTGCGGAGGTGGCGGAGGTCCGGAGGTCACTCACGTTACTACAGCAGATTTGGTGTGACGTCACTACAACTTTCGTTGCCTTTCCTATACATCTAGGTCAGAGTTGGTGCGCTAGCGATGGGTTTCGATCGGGAGAATGGGCATTTAGGTACACTTTGGAAGAGAATTAAAATATATTCTAAATGTTTGCTGTGTCCGACCCTTCGTGTGGAGTGTCCTTGCATACAGAGGAAACCCACAACAGGCTTGTTATAGCCTCGAAATTTGATGGCACCACCCCTTTAACAACTGCACAAGTTCAGCTAGTCCAGTACATGCACACATGAGGCACGTTTCCAAGAAGCACCTGTGTATTCCACACACATACCTTTAATTCACAGTCCTCGTTCACTGCAATATTGCTTGGTTTCAGATCCTGCAAAATGAAGAAAAAAATGATTCATTAAGTCCTGAGATAACACTGTGCTAGAACCCTGAGTACACCTCCAAGCTGCCTAATGCAAGACTACCTGAGACGTCAATATGAAAGACAACAACAGATTTGCTCCCAGTAATTATCCCTGCAGTGACTTATAAAAAGTTACAAGTACAGGTCACCTCAGCAATAAATGACACGGAGCAGTAGCAGAATCACTGCTTTAAAACAGATTTATACAAGTGCCTTCTTAACGAAACAAAAGAACAAAATATGAATAAATGATGAAAGCATCAAACTCAGAAGACAAGACTCTTGCGATAAACACTGTTTATTTCACATATTTCTGAACAGATGCTGTATTTTTGGAGGATTGCGAGCAAGTGAGGTAGCGCATCGGCGGCTGGGACGTTAAGCATGCCGGAAGCGGAAGCAGCAGAGGCGGTCATTCCAGAGTGCTTTCAACTTCAGCAGACAAAGTACTCCTAGGTTTCAGCAGCAGAAAATGTGGATGAAACTTGCCTTCTAGTTCGCACTCTCTGTAGCTGCTGGCACGAACGATTGCATACTTTGCATACTTCTCGCTGTGCAGTGTTGCTTGGACCACATGTGCAGGAGCCCCGAAAAGAATGATTGGGCTTTTATTGATTCGTTGAGACTTGTTCTTGAAAACGATGACAAGCCGGAAAGGAAAAGTGGGAGCGACACAGAAGGCTCAGCTTTGTGGGGGGTGCCACATGACGGGCAGGGCTGTTTTGTCTACAAGGCAAGCTGCTCCCTGCTCCACCCATGTGCTTCCTCTTTTTCGACAGCATCTTCTTGATCGGACAGCTGTCTTCAAAAGTCTTAACATCCACTGTACAGCCGTCAGCATGTTTAACACGAACACTCCGCAGCATGGCCTGAAACAGTTTGATTGACGCTTTGGGTTCTGCTGCCGAGATGTTACCAATATACGCCGACATGCTATCCAAGCATACAGGGGTATTGTCTTGGCAACAGCACCCAGCACTTCGTGGCTGGCATCAGTCAAACCAGTCCAGGCCATGCTGCGGAGCATTTGTGTTAAGCCTACTGACAGCTGTACACAATAGTTGTAAAGGAGTGGAAGAAAACTAGCTGTTGTTTTGTGCACGAATACAACCAACGAGCGAAGCTCCTTAGAAATGGGATGCAAATGACTACGCGCTTGTTCTCACTGCTGGCTTTCATGAAGGCGGTAGGGTGAGGTAACGTTTTTAGAACCAGTACGGTTTCGCAGCTCCGCTTGCGAGCCGGCACACGCAACTGACGCGTGAACTTACAGCCCTGCTGTTCCATTTTGTTTCACTTGCTGTGAAACAAAATGGAACAGCAGGGCTGTAAATCGGATACGGCAGCGCACCGTTGCTCTCAATGGCGCGTTGCCGAAGCTAGTCGTGGAGGCAACGCACATGCCGCAGCGAGCTGAGACGCGCGAGGAGTAGCCGCTTGCAAAGCGTTGAGCGTTTCTCCATGCTCACTTTCTCCGTACTCCACGTGTGATTTTGCAACGCGTGAGGCATGATGCAAGATGGAACTGCAGCGCCGCTAGTTCTTGCATCAGCCGTCGCGTCCACTTTCGGGAGAGCAAGTGTCTATAAGGAGCTGCGAAACTGACCTGGTTCTAGAAATGCTGGGGTGGGAGCGGGTGATGTGGCAGGGAGCTTCGACAGCAACGACGGGGTGCAGGCATAAGGAGCTTCACTCTAAAAAAAAGCCTGCAGCACTGACCACTTCAGTGATGTATTTGCAAGATTACTTATGGCATATATTACAGCAAGCGCTGAAAGCATGGTGTTCCAACATACACTGAACAAGTATATACAGTAGAATCTCGATGATACGAATCCCGCGGGGTCACGAAAAATATTCGTATTAGCCGAAATTCGTATCACCGAAACACATGTAAAACTAGCTATATTAACAGTCAGAGGCAAACTTCATTTTTAGGAACACATAAAAAAAAACATTTATTTCTTGCAGAAAAAATCTCTAATGTCTTTCTGCTTCTTTTTTTTCGCGAAGTCACTCAGCAGACTTCTTTGAAATCCGTAAAAACGCGGTGCACGTGTCGTCGCTGATTTCATCAGCGGCCATAGCACGCCTCAGGACGTCGAGCGCGTGCAGCGTTTCAGCCGCCGGTGGTGGTCCTTCACCATCGCCCTCGTCTATGTTGTCCGCATCATCGCTGGAATCGGCAACCTCGCATGTGGCCTCCTCAACAATATCCTCCACCGTGCGCGCACCACAAGTGGCGAGGTTGTCATCCGCCGTGCAGAAGTCTTCAGCTGTACACCCAGCATCAAGCAGTTCCCAACCCTCAATTGGCTCTTCCTGCTCTGAGGGCACCTCTTCGGAACTCCTGAAGAAGCCGCATTTCGCAAAGCAGTTGCTATGGTAGTCGGCGTTACTCGATCCCCAATCCATAGCGATAAAATGGATGGCGTCCAGGAGGCTTATTCGCAGGTCGCCTTCGTGTTTTCTGTCAATATTGGCAGTAGGCGGCGCACAAGAAGGCCCTTGAAATGATGCTTGAGGTTTTTATTATTCCAGCGTTCAAGCGGTTGCAGGTGCGTCGTCGTGTTCGCGGGCAAAAGATCAGTTTGACGTTTTGGAGCGTTACTTGCCTCGGGTGGGCGGCGCACTGGTCAAGAATCAAAACAATCTTCCGATTCTTGCAGGCCATCCTTCTGTCAAGGAGCGACAGAAATTCTTCGAACAGGGCCGCCGTCATCCACGCCTTTTTGTTTGCGCGATATAGACGCACGGCAATGGCTTCGCGCTTGAAACACCGAGGCTTTTGGGATTTGCCAATTACCGTCAGCTTAAGTTTCTCCGACCCGTCGGCGTACAGCACAAAAGCACCGTTATTCGCTCTTGCTTTTCTTGCCTCCTTGGCACGCTTCGCCTTTAAGCAAAGGCTCTTCTCAGGCTGAAGGTTAAAAAACAGGCCAGCCTCGTCTGCGTTTAAAAACATCACGAGGCTCATACCCAGAGATGAGTGACTGCAGCTCTCGCGAGCCAGTCGCTAACAACGGTCTCGTCAGCCTTCTTCGCTTCCCCACAGACGCTTTTGTAAACGAGACCGTGTCTCGTCTTGAAACGGTGCAGCCACCCACCTGAGGCCTGAAATCCGTCGATGCGCAGAGCAAGTGCGATCTCGTCGGCTTTCTCACGCAACACTTTGCCATCGATGTTCACACCAGCTGCAGTAACCTCCTTAAACCAGGTCAGAAGAGCTTCTTCAAGCTTCACGTGTTGGGCTGTCTTCGCTTGCCTCGCGTTGACGTTAAATGAAGCACATTCTTCATTATTGAGTCCCGCTGTCCAACAATTGTGCTTAATGTCGACGTTGCGAGGCCTAGCTCCTTAGCCAACTCCGTGCGTTTTCTTTTGGGATCCTCATCGACCTTTCGAAGAATGTCCAGTTTCTCCTTAAAGGAGAGGGCTTTCCGCTTGCGAGACATAGCTTGCTGCCACTCGGCAAAAAGGCACTATCACAACAAAGCAAGAACGCGGGCTCGAGCACAGCAACCACAACCACTCTGTCCGACGGCACGCATAGAAGAAAGAAGCTCCGCGGGCCGTGCCTCTCCCTCTCCGGCGTCTCCGCCTGCCGGCCTGCCTCCGCACCAAGAAAAAAAAAAAACGTGGCCAGCGCCATCTGTAATCTTCAAGAGAAAGCAAAAGGCACACTCCGGCCTCCGATACACGCAGATCTTGGAGGCTGTCGCGCGCTGCTCGCCGGCGGCGCTGGCAACGTGCCAAACCGGCGGCGGCGCACGCATTCCAGCGCCGTAAGTGCACGCTGCTATCTTCCGCGGCCGTCGGTGGGGCCAACGTTGCGTTGGGTGGGGCGGCGTTTATTCGTATCAAACGACGCGGGTCAAAAATCAGTTCGTAACAACCGTACTCAAGCACGTTGTAAATTAATGGGCCTTGGCCGGGACCACAGAAAAATTCGTATCATCCCGAAATTCGTATTAGCCGTGATCGTATCATCGAGATTCTACTGTACTCTGTGGAGGAAAGCCAAGCATAAGGCAAAAATGGGTAAGTATACACTGTTGTCCTAATTTATTTAGTATAAAAAGAGCACTGCATCACAGCAAAGAAAGCACACAAACAAGAAAGGTCCCACCACACAATTCATACAGGTTTCGAAGGAGAAAATTCAAGGATATTCAAGGAATTTCAAGGGCCCGTCCCACATTTTTAAGGGACCCTAGCCTTTCCATTGTTAGTCATTACTCCGGCATTTCAGCGCTTTGTCCGGACTGTCAAGATCGCAGTGATTTTCGACATATGCTCTGGAGGTGACCCTCTTCACAGGGAAGGCATCAAGAATTCTCTGAAGAACAATTTTATTCTATGATAAAGAGCCCGGTCCTACTACAACAACTCCAGGCTGTCCAGAAGGCCCACGACGCGGCGGTGAGGCTCGGCCTCCCCGTCCCTACGTGGGAGCGGCCCGCGATCCTCCCCCTATAAAACGGGGGTGGATTCCTTCAGGACCTAAATAAAGTTTTTTTATCTATCTATCTATAACAATGTTTCAAATTCTGACTAAATTTATATAACACATATACATACGCAGTTGAAACTCAATTTAACGATGTCATCACCACGCTCAAATTACTTTGCTAAATCGGGAAGTTCGTAAAACTGAGAAAGGGGTTTTCCAGTCCTTTGAAACCTAAAATTGTAACATAGACACACCCAAATCTACCACGGCATTGTTTTTGCCACTAACTCATGCTTGCTCATGTGAAAAGTCTGTTGAGGTGTACCGAACATTGAGCCTCACATATGTGGTCCAGGCCATACAGGCCAGGTAGACAGTCACGTAAATTATGACATGCAGCCGAAATGCAAATACAGGGAGAACGAATGGAGTGATTATGCAAACAGGGCAAGCAAAAAAGTTGCGAGGAGACAATCAGTGTCATTTATCGCATAAATCATGAAATATTGAAAGCACACAGTGGTGTTCAGCATTGACAGGAACAATAAACCACTGCCACCCGTAGTACCATCTGGTACATAACAGCGCGACTGTTGAGTCGACTGTTCCGTGCATGTGGGTGGCATCTAGCCTTGTCAAAATGAAACTAGGCACATGACTATGGGTGACGGATGTTTTTAACGCAATAGCGTTAACGCCCACGCTTCAAGAGAAAAGCCATCTGTGTAAAAAATATAAAAAATTTGCACTTTTTTTACTAATTTATTTCGGAAAAAGCTTTGATAAATCGGTTTTGGTTCCAAGTTAGTTTCTTTAGTTCAGGTTGACAACAACACTGAACCTTATGAGTACTTTCCGGGGAATGCAAATTTCTTAGATTGGGAACTACGCAAAATCTGGTTATGTTATATCAAGTTTTAACTGTATTATTATACCGTAGAAAAGTCTAGCCTTGATGCCATCTAAAGTAGTTCCCAACACATGTTCAGGACAGGTGCTGAGACTTCTCTAGTATTAGCAAGACTTGACATCGTTACAGTGAGCTAACCACATGCCCCGCTTGCTTGACAGGGAAAAGAGCAGCATAAACGCAGGAGACAAGAGTGAAGTTGCAAGGAGATAAGTAAACAGAGAGACAAGATGCACTGACGGGTGAGGAGTGAAATGAACGAGAGGACAAGGCATCAACAAACAGAATATATGCAAACTCGCATGGTGTGTTGTTTCTGAAATGGAAAGTTTGCCACATCAGCGCTGATCTGCAACAGAAAGCAGGTCGCACTGTGGACTTTAGACTGCACTGGTCCCGAAATTCAAGGGTTTTCAAGGACAGAATAAAATTCTAGGACCTTCAAGGGCCTTGAAAGTGTACTTTTCAAGTTCAATGGTTTTCAAGGTTTTCAAGGACCCGGACTCATCAGGTATACTTTCAGACAGAAATCAAATAGCTCAAACACCAGACAAAGTACAAGGTCTGTCAGTAAAGTAATAGGCCTGGGTCCAGTAAAGAGAATTTATATATTATTTGAGTTCTTCAACATAGTTTCCTTGGGTGGCTGCACCAAGTAAAATGCGATTCCCACACTGCAAAGGCTCCCTAAAAGTCAGCCATGACCGCGATCTCTCTCTCAGATACTCTGTGACAGCCCATTGGATGGCGGCGGGCACACTGTTGAAACAGTGATCTTTCTGGCTTCTCTTGAGCTTTGGGAAGAGTCCTGCCGGGCTCACATCAGTGCTGGTGCAGTCCTGATACAGCCCTGATGTATGCCTGTGGATCTTTACTTATAGGTGTGTTTCCCGAAACATATTTTAGTTGGAAGTCAGTGCTTCTCTATGTCTTTTCGCTTCGTTTATTTGTTCGTGCTGTTAATGTTTCGTGCACAAAAAAAAGGAGCAAAGCATTGGTTCGAGCTAGATGACAATCGATAATGGTGCAAAACTTACACTGCAGACAAGAGACGAAATGCTACAAAAGCTGTCATCTTACTACAGTGCCTGGTAAACGCAATGTGCAACCTGAAGTTAAAGCAACCAGCTTCCCAGATATCTCGAAAGGTCAATTCTTGCAGAAGCAGCAGATGCCAGTCAGTGTGATTTCACTTACATGGCACCACTTTGCTAAACCTATTGGCATTATTTCCATGCAGCAATCTGGCGATGGGAGCAGCACCACAGAAAGTCAAGTGACTGACTCAAGTGTCTCAAACAACATCCTGCAATGCAGGTGGTGTTAAAAACATTCCAACCCTGTCCAGTAGGGGCTAAAACACGTTGCAGCCAAGCATCAATCCTACCATAGCTGCTCGCGCCGTACCACCATATGCAAACACCAGTTATGTCAAGGACTTACCCTGTGGATGATGCCAGCCGAGTGGATGTACTGCAACAAAAGAGAGCAGGAGTCAGCCGTGGGATTCATTGCTCAGCATGTTTTTAGCTTCCCTATCCATGCTTCAACACGATCACAATATCAACTCCAACCTTCAAGAGGAGCTCACTTTTTCTTCAAGTTGTCATACAACAATGTGGAGGTTAAAAATAACGGTAAAAGAATTAATAACACAAAAAACACCAGGCTTGCGCAGAACGTGCAGCACAGTCACAGCATAAGCTGGAGGACTGGTCTGCACAGATCTTGTTGCAAACTCCCTTAGGGCGTCTACTGCAAGTGCAGTTGCAGGGTACCCACTACGCCACAAATCATCACATTTTGAGTAAGTGGCAAAGCGCCAACTACAAGTCTCTAAGGCAATATGCGCACCTACACAGCTGTGCACTTTGTTGTTGCCATGGCAAATGATTATGATGATGAATTAAGAACCGAGTCCTTCATAATGGGTGGGAAGCTTTAAGCCACCCACTCGTTACGCAATTCATAGAGTGTGATGCTTGATGCGATTCTACTCTCCTGCCATGCATTATAACCTCCGCTAAAGCAATTCCTTGCCATACAAGATGCTAGTATAGTGCCTTTTTCCAAAAAATTCTCAAGTACTGGTGTAGCTCTGTGCTGGAGTACTAGACTGCCATGCAGAAGGCCTACATTCGAATCCGCCTCGAACCCAGCTTTTTTTTTTTTAATTGTGCATAATAACTACAATAGACAATGCCACCGCTGCCATGATATTGTCTAAGATATTGAGGTTTTGCTCATTTCAAATAGTTTGAAGTACAATGGAACAGAGGCTAGCACAGCAAAAATGTTTTTTGCTCACACTGTTTTCCTTGCTCATGATGGTGAAGTGCTAGAAAGAACGGAGACTTTGAAGAACACATGACAAGTCGGCCCGATCCTTTGCAATATATTCTTAAGCAAGGTGGATAACGGTAGTATTGAGAAGCAGCTGGATGGCATGGATTTGAAGCTTTCTTTGTCATCTGTTTGTGTGCATTTTACCAATGTCATTGCCGGGACCGACGTCTTGGTGGACCCCAGCATAAAATATTTTCATGTTAAAGAAAACCAAGACGGCCTGGCCTAGATCTATCACAGTGGTTCTCAAATGGGGTTCTGCGGAACCCAGAGGGGTTCACGGAGACCCATTTAAATAAAAGCCACATACTTCACGCGGTGATGCTGTGTTGTGACCCACCCTTCACCTTTCTTTCTCTCACTGCAAGGAGTCTCTCATCTATTCCACCGGTCCACAAGGGTCCCCGAAAATTCATGGCGAGAAACACTGATCCATGGCGTGCCAAATGCTTAAAGTCACTTTCACCGCACTACACTAGTGTCATGCGGGAAAGCATCAAAATATTGGGAAGGGGCTACCAGCTGTCACGGGACACATTTTATCCTTTAATTAAACGCTCCCGCACGCGTCGTATAATAACAAGTACGAATATGACTACAGAGGTTTAAGACTGGCAATCGTGCAGAGCAGTCTATCATGTTGCTGCTAGTTGGTATGTTGGCCTGGGTCATATTTATGAAAACCTCTGATAATTTAAATAAATTCCTGAGGCCCCCTCGAGCTTGAATTATCGAGAGTTCAGTGTACACTGTTCATCTCACATGGAACGAACTTGATCCCATGGCCAAGGGCACAACCACTTGCGGCAACTTCTCCACCAGCATCCAACCTATTGCTGACAGTCGGCCTAAACTGCCCAGCTTATTCCTGGCAGCAAAAAACATTTAGCCCGAACCTCTGAAGAGTCTTTTTCAAACGATGCCACAGTGCATGCATATGCGGCGTGACCTGTTGCTTTGGCCCCTTTTCCACTGGCATACCCCGAACCTTTTATCTGCTTGATAAGACGCATACGGCCTATAGTGCAGAGCCAGGAAACCATGCACCCTTGTCATCCAACCCTTGTCATCAGAGCTATAAGCTTCTCAGTACTCGGGAAAGTGAAGGGGTGCAAAAGAAGAAACCAAAAAACTGGGGATCACGGCCCACAATGTCAAATAGAAGTGATTCCTTGAGTGCATGTTTTGGCCACAACCTGAAGAAGATTGCCAAGTGCCATGGCATGCAGGTGGTATGTTCTGCCCCAGTTTACGGACGTATGATGCACAGGCGCGTTGCGAGGTAAAGCGCAGGAAGAAGTACGTGCCATGTGACCAGGGCGTAGTATACAGTATACCACTGTCATGTGGTTCCGTGTACATAGGGCAGATGGGACGCGGCGTGGACGACAGGGCAAGAGAATACGCGAACAATGTTCAGGCATGCGCAATCACAGGCCACCTTTCAGCCCGTTGTCGGACCTGTGGGTGCCAAGCACTCATTCACGGCACAGAAGCGATTGCCAAAAGGACGGACACGGACGCTCGTGCAATTATGGAAGCTATCGCCATAAAAATGAAAGGCACAGATTGTGTCAGCACTCCATCAGTTGTGCTGTCATGGAAAGAAATCGACTAACTTCATGACAAGTGCCCCACTCTTTTTAATCTTAATAGAATGCCTTGCTGGGCAAGTGGGTGCATTGTTTGAAAATAAAAGCAGAGCGCAAAAAAGATGGGACGGGCACCCATCCCGTCTTCTTGTCTCTTGTGTCCCATCTTTTTGCGCTCTGTGTTTATTTTCTTTCTAATCTTGTTTAAACTTTCTAATCTTTGACCACCAGTTTTTAGCTGTAGATAGCCGCACCTGTATATTCTGCAGAGGGTTTCAATAAACGCCAGTTGTTAGTCAGCAGTGTCTTCGTGTTTCTTTCCTCTGTCCGTGTGTCTAATCTTTGCTGCAACCACTCCACATGCATGTTTTCTTGTTGGCCGCAAGACTGCAGTATTTGTTTGGTGTCTTTGATCCTTTGCTGGAACGGTTGTCTTTGCATGACTGTCTCTGTTATTGAGTGCCAGAATGAAATGACTGTGAAAGCCTAAGTGAAGGCAGAGGCTCGTTAATGTCAAAGGCATCCTGCATGCCATTACAAAGGGCAGAGCAATGAAAAGGATATTTCTGCAGGTTTTCTTTGAGGTAAAGGATCCTTCCTCTGTCACCATTGCTTCATATTTAATGGAGTCAAAGGCTGCCAAACAGCATTTTAGTTCTTTATAATTTGCACTGTCAAATGAGTAGCAGCCAAGATTACGTTTCTGTATGCCACATTGTAGGCATGATAACAATGGTGCAAGAGTGTGCAGTGGCTATGTATGCATAATTCGCTTGTTCAACTCACTAGCAAACTCATGGCCATCTACCATTTGGCTCAGTCTTACGCATTCGCGTACTGCAACTATGCAATCACAGAATGAGCACCAACATTACAAGAATAGCATTGCATATACTGTTCAGTTAGTGCCTACATATTTGGTACCACAAGATTATTTTTTGTTTCGTCTATTATCATGCTTCAGCACATTAATTATAAATGCTTGCTGTGGATTCATGCTCCCATCTGCCGAATTAACGAAGCAGGTGTTACAGCCTCGACATCGACCACTGACCTTGAGTCCTCTCAGAATCTGGTAGACGAGAAACTGAACATGGTCATCACTCAGTCGCTGCGTCCGGATTATGTTGTTCAGATCTGAGCCCATCAAATGGTTCACCAGGTACCTGCGCCACATTGGAACAATCTTATTATTGCTCACAGCTCTGGTATTATGAAACATGATGGTAGCACTAAGGGAGATAAAACATGAAATGAACAGAACAAGCGTTGAACGTCAACTGCCATGCCCGCACTAACAATTATCACAGTAAGCCCACGTAATTGCAATTGAGCCGCTTTAAAAGAGGCGCACACAGGGGAGCAGTTGTTGTCCCTTATGCGAGGAGGCGTCTCCTTATAGGCAGGGTTCTGATCATCCCCTATTTTGATTTAGGTACCCTGGTGTCTCTTAAAAGAGGGTTCAACTGTATTTGTGTAGTAAGGCTGGCTGGTGTCCCATTTTGGTGACCCCCTTTGTCAAGCCGCTACTGAGCCACCAGGACACTAACATGGCTAGTCGATGTACTCTTAGTGGTAGTTCATGTCCCTTACCTTTTCCACTTTCTATTTACATAAACAAGTACAGTTGAAACTCAATTTAACGAAGTGATTGGGACCTGAGAATTAGTTAATTAAATTAGGAGCTTCGTAAAACCGAGAGAACGACAAATTTATTGCCTACAGAAGAAGCTCGTGATTTTTGCCTGCGCGCGCTTCGTGAGCAGCAGGAGCACACAATTCACAATTCTCGTAGCTGGACGAGTGAAATTAAGGCGTCCTCAGCACCCTTGTGTGCCCCAGCAAACCGCCTCAGAAGGTCGACGGCGTCCATCACCTGGCTTGGTGAGGGCATGGGAGCTTCGACAGTATCCGAATCGTTTGCATCTTCAGACTCCTCTTGCGCACCGGAAACAAGCTGCACTATCTCCTCGTCATCGAGAACTTCTGTGTTGTCAGTGTCCGTGTCTGCGTCGGCGATCACGAAGTCGTTGAAGTTATGACCTGCGGCCACCTCGTCACGCCGACGAAGATCTTCCCAACAACTGGGCAATGCCTCTCCTGCTCGTGTTGCGGGCTTGTGGAGCCCGATGCAGCCTCAACATAGGTTGCGTCTAGAATTTATGACGTCTAGAATGTCTGGCAGTGTGCTGCCAGACATTCTAGACGTCCATAATTTGGAAAAACCTCTTTTATTATGCATCTTTTTTCCCGGAATGCTTTTTTAAATCGGGTTTGACAGCGAAGTTTGCTTGGTTATTTCGAGTTCGTAAAGCATTAAGCCTATGGGCAACTGCGGGGGAATCCGAATTTGTTCGTTAAATCGGAAATTCGTAAAATCGGCGTTTCAACTATAATTCACTTCACAATTTAAGCGGCTCTCATTGTCCGCTGACAATGCAGGGCTCATTTATTTTGGATGCATTGGTGGCAAAGTCCACAGCTGCCGAGTGGCGCCAGTTCTCTGTCCATCAGGGCAGCAGCTGGTCACTACGAGTGCTCACCTCAACACAGAGTGCAGTATTATAAAACTAGTGACCACAGTGTGCACGAAAACACTGTGAAAGTCTGCAGAGTTTATCACAGGGGTTGGGACGATGAGGCTGGCTGTTTAGCTGTGGCCCAAGGATGGCCACAACACTGACATCTAGGGAGCAGGCTGCATCTATAAATTCAGAGTTTCACTTTCGGGTTTAAATATTTGTTTTGCAATGAAGAAGATCAGCGCCGTTCCGAAAGGCAGAGGGTACCACTCTCAGGCAGAAAGAAGACGACGTTCGGGTTGGTGCATCGGAACACTCGCGTCTGCTCGGCTGTTGCTCCTTGGCCTGCCGTGACGGTTCCTACTGTTTATTAAAGAAGTGCTGCACCGAAACGCCCCATTTTAGTTTTAATGCTGGCAAGTCCACATCAGAGCTTGTTTTGCAATCGGCAAAGGTTCATTGGTGAGCACTGCACCCTTTGTCATTTAGAATCTCAGTGGTGTACCAGTCAATTTAGAACTTGGAGCAATTTTTTGGAGCAGAAGGAGATGTGTTGCCAATGAAAGATAGAGGTAGGCGCTGTATGTTTCATTGGCAGAACCAGAGCAGCTCCGCTGCCGGAGCAGCTCTCTGCTCCATAAAAGGCAACGGATTCTCGCAAGCGCCCCACGTGTGTACAGAGCGTAGTGCACCAAGTCACCAACGGATCGCGCTGCCCGAGCACAGCCATTCTCTCCGCACGTGCCCACGAAGGTGAAAACAGCACGAAACGCAAGGAATGCTGGGTGCTTCCGGAAGTGGATGTACGTAGCACCCTCTGCAATTTGCTCTGGCGGGAGCATCGATGTTTCATAAATGTATCATCATCTGGTCTGCCGAAGTGACACACCGGTACAGCAACAGAAGAGTGAACCACGTTATTTATTGCCAGGGGTTAATATAGGCTTCCCAAGCAACGCTCAGCGGCGCTGCTGCTCTTGACAGGCAGCGCCATCTCTGGCAGAAAAAGAGAAACTGGGGTGCTAGCAGCGCGCGTTTTCCCTTCTCTGCACCGCGTTGCCGCTCGCTTTGCACGTGCAGAGCTCTCGCGGTGCACTTGCGCCGCCTCACAATGTACCGCTTGCAGTGCGGCTTCAAAAGGATTTTCAAGCTTGACTGGCACTTCCGAAAAGCGAACTTGATAAAATGACGCTAACACGGTCACGTTAACGGTGAAGAGCAGACGATCGATAACAACGACGCCCAACTCAAAGCAAATGCATTTCCCAAGTCGCGATTACACCGTGTAGAACGTATACCTCGAGGTAAGTCTCATTCTGTCATGTTAAAGATGAATAATGGTCCACATGCACTCCAAAATGAAGCCGTACACGCTATCGATGTTCTGCGGCGTGGACTACGAATCATATGATTGTTGTTTTGATATGGCATGCTTACAGTAGCAGCCGTGTACTTTCGTGAACAAACGTTTGCGGAGTGCAAAAAAAAAGAAATTACACGGCCATGGCCCTGTTTCCTGAGAAGGTTAGAGTGAAGTCCTCCATGCCACTGAAGAATCACCCGCCTATTAAGACGCGAGGCAGCTAGCTGAGCTTTAACCACTGTGAAGCAAGATGAACTGCTCGCCTCGTTTTTTCGGCTCTCGCGTCATGCTTGCAGTCTCTTTTTATGATATCGACTTGACAGGCGTATAAAATCTGTTGCGTGAACGCGGCTAGAAAGTCGCACAAAATCAGAAGGTGGTTACTTCAAGGTTGCAATTGCAAAGCATGTATTAAGTGCCAGTTATATTTAGCGGCTTAAATATATATCACTCTAACAAAGTGACAAAAACAGAACAAACCTGCAGAACGATGTCAAAGCTTGCTGCAAATGCACAGACGTCCGTTCCAGCGTGATAAAGCAGCCTTCCCGACGCGTGAAATGCAGGCGGCGAACTTCTGACGATGTGCCGAGTTCAGCTGAATTCAACCAACCGCGCAATGCTAACGGTATAACGCGAATGTGAACGTTCAACAACGACGAGTAGGTCTCACGAACACGGGGAATCAAAACACAAAGTTGCTTCACCTACAACCGTAACTGGACTAACAATACAAGAAGACAGCGAGTAATCGTTAATGTAGTCGCTGCGTGCATGGGCCGCGTTACTTACCGATTCAGGTAGTCGGAACGAACGAAAGCGATGAACTCAGACAGCCAAAATAGAAGGCGAGACAGCGCTGTCAGCTATCCACGCTTGCCGCCTTTATTTCTCGTACGACACGCCCGGGAAACGATACAGTTTAACACGTGAATTGCGTGCCTTGGTGCTGTCTGCACTGTTGTGGCTGGCCGCTAAACCGCAATACTTCGGACCACGCTTGCGCTTCCACGGGGTCGCTTCTGCCATCGCGGAAATGCGCAGCTTCGCACAGCAAGCCTCTCGGTTCAATGTACCCAGCTGACAGCCCCCCAGTTGCCCGCACCAAGAGAAGAATGCGTGCGCACGTGCGCTACCGCTACCGTGAAAGGGGCTGAGTCGGCCGTGCGAAGGTTCAGAGCTTTCCGACAGAGCCGCAGCGCGGCTGGCGTGGCGCTGTCGTCGCGCCGCAAACTTGAGCTTGGGTTCCCTATACTACGGTGGGGAAAGGGTACAAGGGGGTGTGTGCTTTGATAGCACCAAGGGTGCAGTGTGCGCATAAGAAAGTGCACACGTGCTGATATGATACATCTCCCTTCCTCAACGGAGGTTGCTGATGCTAAATTACCGAGTGTTTATTTGTTGAAACTTAGCGTCATATGCTAGCCGCTCGGGTGGTCTTGACTGTCTTTGGGACCTCCTAAGTTCAGGGGGCGGTGGGCTTCTTCCAGCGGCTCCTTGTGTGGAAGCGGTCTCTGATGACGTCGTTGATGAGACTTGCTCATCATAGAGCTCGTCGTCGGTGTCACTGAATGATACCTCTGGACTTGGGTTCTCCTTTGTTGCCAAGAGATGGTGTCTGTTTTGCCGCAACGTCGTTTTGTTCTTCGTTCTAACAAAGAAGGACCGTGGACCCGCTGGTGCTGTCACGGTGGCTTTCTGCGACCATGTTTTTCCGCTCACCCGCACGACATCGTCTCGTTCGAGGGTCGGCAGTGGTCGATGGCTTCGGCTGTACTGACGGTGTTTTTTCACTCGAACCTCTGGATGATGTTGAAGTCGGGAAGCAGGGTGCGCAATCGTCTCCCTTGTAGCAGCTCGCCAGGCGACCGTCCGTCTTCCAACGGGCTTGCGCGGTAATTTAGTAGGCCTAGCCAAAAATCTTCCTTTGCTTCTGTGGTCTTCTTGAGGAACCTTTTTACAACTTGGACGCCTTTTTCATCTAATCAGTTTGAGCATGGATAACGTGGACTTGACGTCACGTGCTCGAAGTTGTACCGTGTGGCAAACTGGGCGAACTCTTTGCTGGCAAACTGCGGGCCGTTGTCAGTGCATAGCTGCGACGGGATGCCGTATCTCGCAAACATAGCACTGAGCGTGTTGATGACGGCCGTGGTGGACAGGTCACGCAGCTCATCTATGTCTGGAAAATTGGACGTAGCATCATAAACACATAGACAGTGCCTGCCACCATAATCACATATATCAGCTCCCACGCGATGCCATACTTGTGCAGGTGTTGTTCTAAGCATGAGTGGCTCGGCTGGTTGACTGTAGGCGTGCCGCCTACAGACCGCACACTTTTGTACAAGCGATTCTATATCTGAGTTGATGCTCGGCCAGTAGACCAGCTGTCTCGCTCTTGCTTTACATTTTCCCATGCCAAGATGCCCTTCATGAATTCTTTGCAGCATTTCCGCTCTCATTCTGGTTGGTATCCCAACCTTCACTCCCTTTAGGATTATGCCATTAACCACAGATAACTCGCACGCCATTGGAGCTAGTGGTCCTTCCACAGGGCCTCCTTGCATTATCTTTTGTAACACTAGTTTGAGGTATGGATCGGAAGCAGTCTCACGTGCACGCGTTCCGACGTCTTTTCGGAGACGAGTGATGAGACGACGCTGACAGCGTGAAGGTCAACGTCGGTAGTGTCCACGGGGTTGCCGTCTCCAGGACCAAGGGATCTCGACAGCATGTCTGCCAGGCTCAACTGCTTGCCAGGAAAAAAACGAGCACGTAATCATAGCGTAACAGCCTAAGAAAAAAACCGCTGCACGCGTGGAGGCATTTCCGATATCGCCTTTTTTGCGATGTCGATAAGAGGACGATGATCGCTTTCTAGTGTCACTGACCGACCATAAACGAAGTGGTGAAATCTTTCGCAGCCGAAGACTAAAGCGAGGGCTTCCTTTTCTATTTGGGAGTAACGCTGCTCAGATGCTGTTAAGGCTTTAGAAGCGTATGCTACTGGCCTCCAACCATCATCGTGTAGCTGCAAGAGGGCTGAACCCACGCCGTCCTTCGATGCATCTGATGTAACCTTCGTGGCTCTGTTTGGGTCAACGATTGCCAAAAGTGGGGCTGCACTCAATGATTTGCAGACATCACGCCATTCACGTTCGTGCTCGGGCGTCCATTCAAACTGTAAATCATGCTTCAAAAGAGAGCGCAAAAGTGTAGTTCGCTGCATTAGACTGGATACATATTTGCCAAAATAGTTAATCACACCGAGCATTCTCTGAATGGCTTGTTTGTTTTGCGGTGCGCGTAAGTCGACAACGCTGGCAAGCAGTGAAGGGTCTGGCTTGATTCCATTACTGTCAATGATGTCGCCCAGAAACTTAATTTCTTGCACTGAAAAAACACACTTTGCAGGATTAAATGTTAGTCCCGCAGTCATAGCCGCTTTCAACGTGTCCTCTAGCCGCTGATCATGCTCTCCTTTTGTGGTTCCCCAAACAAGCACATCATCAACATACACCCATACACCAGGCAGGCCATCAAATATTTCGTTCAATGCTTTCTGGAATACTTCGCTGGCTGATGCTATGCCGAAGGGTAGCCAAAGGAACCGGTACCTGCCGAACGGGGTGGAAAAAGTGCACAACTTTGACGATTCCTCGTTCAGAGGAATTTGATGGAACCCTGCAGTTGCGTCAAGGCGAGAAAAAATTTAGCGCCTGCCAGTTCTGCTTCAATGTCCTCACGTCGCGGCATTTGATAATGCTCTCTTTTGATGCTCTCATTGATTTTTCGAGGATCTAGACAAATTCTGAGCCTACCGTCCTTTTTTCTTACAATAACTAAGGGACTCACCCAGTCCGTTGGGCAGCTGACTGTCTTGATTATGCCCTCTTGTTCCATCCTGGTTAACTCGGCGCGAAGTGGCTGTTGGAGGGAGAGGGGCACTCTTCGTGCCGGTTGAACGATGGGTAGCGCATCATCGCGAAGCACGATATTGTAGTTCCGCTGGAGGCATCCGATTCCGCGAAACAGCTCGGGGAACTTTTTGGTCACATCACATGCAGGGCTTGTAGTTACACTTTCGACGGTGCGCTGGATTAGACCAAAGCGCTTACAGGCTTCCAAGCCGAGGATGGCTTGGTGGTCCTTTCGGACGATGAAGAACCGAACTGAGCACTGCTTGTTATTTATCACCACTGGTGTTGAAAATGTTCCGCATTGTTTGATGATGCTTCCTCCGTAGGAACGCAGTAAAGCCCCACTAGGTTGAAGAGCTTCAACGCTTAACTTTCGATACAGCGACAATGGTATCAGATTTGCTTGAGCTCCGGTATCAACCTTGAATGTTACATCCTGGCCCCTTACTTTGGTGTTAATCAGCCAGTCGCGGTCGTGACCGATACTGCTTACGACGACGTCCAGGACCTCAAACTCATCTTCCACTTGGTGTATCCTCTTAATGTCCGCTCTACGGTTGCAGCATGAGGCAAAGTGATTTGGCCCTTTGCAGTGGTGACACTTCTTGACATATGCCGGACAATTCCTTGGAGCGTGACGTCGGTCACATCGGTAACACTTCGACATTGTAGGACCACGTCTTGTCATCGCGTTTACTTCCGATTCTTCCTTACTCTCGTTGTACGACTCGGTTTTTCCTTTATCCTGCAACATCTGCGTCATTGTGGGGGCTGCTACTGTGTCTATTTCGCGGCTTTCTTTTCCCTTCTTCCAAACGTCGTTCTGACGAGCTGCCGTCTCTGCCGCCTTGCACATACTAATGGCTTTTTCCAGGTTCAGTCCTTCGTCCCTGAGCATTTTCTCCTGCAGTCGTGGCGAATTCGTGCCAAACACGATCTGATCACACACCATACCATCTGTCAAGGAGCCGAAGTTGCAATGAGCCGCCTGCATCTTGATATCTCGTAGAAATTGTTCGAAAGGTTTCGCCTCTGCTTGTTGACGTGTTCGGAACACATACCTTTCGTGTATTTCGTTTTCCTTTTCGACGCAGTATGCCTCAAACTTTGCAACTACCGTCTTGTAGTCATGCTTGTGCGCTTCTTCAGCAAACGAGAAGTTGTTATACACCTCTATTGCTTCTTCGCCAGCGATGCTTAGCAGGATCGCTGTCTTTGCCTCCTCAGATCTCGGCTTGTCAGGGCAGGTTGCTTTAAGGAACAGCTCAAACCGTTGTATGAAAGACTTCCATTGTCTTCTGCCGTCTCAGGACAAGCGCAGTGGTTCCGGTGGCTTGATGTAGTCTATCTTTAAGACTTCGCAGCTGCTTGTGGCCTAGTGGTCATCCATCCCACTTCTGACACCATGTATCGTCATCTGGGCTGCCGAAGTGACACACCGGTACAGCAACAGAAGAGTGAACCACGTTATTTATTGCCAGGGGTTAATATACTACGGTGGGGAAAGGGTACAAGGGGGTGTGTGCTTTGATAGCACCAAGGGTGCTGTGTGCGCATAAGAAAGTGCACGCGCCCAAGCATTAGGAAATGTATAATGCGTGCAGTCCTGTCATCACCATTGACAGGCACGCACACCGATTAGGCAGCACTGCGCAATCGAAAGCATGAATCTGGCTGACGAGTGGCAAACCGCAAGAGCGTATCTATTGCTAATCATAAGGGTGTGAACTGTACCACGCACACCACTGCTGGCGTTTCATTCGAGGGTGATATTACGTGTAACAAGTTTTAATGTGCATCCAATTCACCCAATCTACGCTAGTTGTCCGCAAAAACCCGCTGGTCGATGAAGTTATCAAATTTATTTTGTAGGCAGACGTTTTGTGTACTTACTGCAATTGGGAGTGGACTGTGAGCTTTCGTTCAAGTCTGTTTACATAATGCTAACTTTTGTGAATAAGCCGTGAAATTGATCGCGTTTCGCTCCAAAGCAGCGTAGACTCTCTTTAACTCGATTGGCGGGACGTTCGCGCTTTCACGTAAGCTATTTCAACGCCATCCAGCCCAGTGAGTGACACTACGAACTCGGCAGCATGATCCTGACTGCGATGACTCTGTGTATATAGAAGATACGTTAAAGAACTATCATTACACGAAAATACAGCTAGTAGTCGAGCAACGCCGTGCAACGCGAGCGAACTATAACGAAAATGCTGCTGTTGTAGCCGCAGCCTAGCAGACGACAAAAGCCGAATCCCCGCCTTTGCGTCACCGGAGCGCCGTTCACAGCGCCGCCATCGGTGGCTCACCAGGCCAATAGGTATTCACCATAAGATTGTATTAGCATTCTTCCACGATTCTGGTACCCTC
Organism: Rhipicephalus sanguineus; assembly: GCF_013339695.2. Taxonomy (NCBI): domain Eukaryota; kingdom Metazoa; phylum Arthropoda; class Arachnida; order Ixodida; family Ixodidae; genus Rhipicephalus; species Rhipicephalus sanguineus. The sequence continues at coordinate 53,296 of NW_023615980.1, forward strand.
ACTGTTAAGAGACATTTCGTATACAGGTTGGCCAGTTTTTCTAGCACAATCTGTCCACCGTCTTTCAACAGATCTGATGTTACCTGATCCTCATCAGCAGCTTTGCCTCTTTGCATTCCCTCTACGGCTTTTTTTATTTCCCATGCCGTTACCGGTGGGATGTCCACTTCCTCTGGGCTACCACTACTTCTTACATTACTCTCCTGGTTGTCCCGGCTACTGTACAGATCTCTGTCAAATTCCTCAGCTACTTTAACTATCCTATCCATATTGTTAAAGGAAAGAAGACTTTTTATGGACTAGTTTTTCTTCGTTAGAAACAATATTAATGAGAACTAACTGACAATAATGCCAAGGAAAGTATAGGGGATGTCATTTGTAGTAATTAGGATATAAATGTCAAGAAAGCAAAGTGGACACAAAGAAAACTTGCCGCCGGCAGGGACCGCTTTACTTTCTTCACATTTATATCGTAATTACTACAAATAAGATCCCCTATACTTTCCTTGGCATTATTGTCTGTTAGTTCTCATTAATATCCATATTGTTACTGACTTTGCCATCCTTGTCCCTTAGTGCATACACCTGGTTTTTACCTGTGCCCAGTTTTCTCTTCACTGCTTTGAGGCTGTGCCCGTTCTTTTAGAGCATGTTGAATTCTCTCTATGTTATATCTTATATCGGCTACCTCACGACTACGGATTAAATTTGGAAGCTCGGCCTGTTCTATTTTCACTGTTTTCGTCTCCTAGGTGAGCTTGCCAGTGCCCTGTCTAATGGCTGTACCTCCAACTTTCACTATACACTCCGTAATGATGTTCGTCAGATTATCATTCACTGTGTCAACGCTAAGGTTGGTTTCCTCGCTTAGAGCCGAGTATCTGTTCTGGAGTGAGACCCTGAATTCCTGTACTTTCCCTCTTGGTGCTAGCTCGTTAATTAGCTTCTTACGTACCAGTTTCTGCCGTTCTTTCCTCAAGTCCAGGCGAATTCGAGACCTTACCATTCTATGGTCACTGCATCGTATCTTCTCAACCACTTCCACATCCTGCACGATGCCAGGGTATGCGCACAATATGAAGTCTATTTCATTCTTAGTTTCGTCACTACAGTTCCTCCACGTCCACTTATGGTTCGCCCGTTTTCAGTAGCACATATTCAAGATTCGTAAATTATTGCGTTCGGTGAACTCTACTAGTAACTCCCCCCTGGCATTTCTAGAACCAATGCCATATTCCCCCACTGCCTGGTCTCCAGCCTCCTTTTTGCCTACCTTGGCATTAAAGTCGCCCATCAGTACAGTATACTGTGTCTTTACCTTATTCATTACTGATTCCACGTCTTCATAGAAGCGTTCCACTAAATGGTCATCATGGTTAGATATAGGCACGTAGGCCTGTACCACCTTCATCTTGTACCTATTACTAAGTTTAATTACAATACTTGCTACCCTCTCACTAATGCTATAGTACTCCTCTATGTTACCAGCTATACTTTTATGGATAAGGAATCCCACTCCCCGTTTTCTTCTGTCAAGTAAGCCACGATGGCATAGGACATGCCCATTCTTTAGCAGTGTATAGGCCTCGTCTGTCCTCCTAACCTCACTGAGCCCTATTACATCCCATTTAACACCCTCTAGTTTCTAGTTCCTCGAATATCACTGCTAGACTCGCCTTGCCAGATAAAGTTCTGGCGCTGAACATTGCCAAGTTCAAATTCCAATAGTGGCCTGCCCGGAACCAGAGATTCTTGGCACCCTCCGCTGCGTCGCAGGCCTGACCGCCACCGTGGTCAGTTGCTTCGCAGCTGCTGGGGACTGAGGACAGTGAGGATGGTGTATTCATGTGGAAGGTGGTGGCCAAATACTGCACCGGGTGGCCAATCGTTCTCTGGTGGGGGAGTGCATTACTGGCTGTGGTCACTAGTGAGGCCGCACCCCGGGCCCCTTTGTATGCAATTCCATCGTCACATGGATTTTTTTTTTTTTTAAATCCAGTGAGGAATTGTCTTGCACCGGGATTCGAACCACACACCCCTTGCATACGAGAGATGCTCTACCTCTATGCCATCGCTGCCACTCTGCAAGCAATGAGAACTAATTCGACTGCATACCGCTTACTTCCCATTAAGCTATACAGTTTCTTAACTTAGAGAAATATTTTTGCATTGTACTTTGGATTCAACGAAGCTACCATGAGCCATACCCACACTTTTGTAGTCTTGAGCTGCCATGGTGGTACAGTGGTTACGGCACTCGGCTGCTAACCCAACGGTCGTGGGTTTGATCCCAGCTGCCGCGGTTGCATTTTCGATGGAGGCAGAAATGCTAGAGGCTCGTGTGCTTAGATTTAGGTATATGTTAGAACCCCAGGTGGTCGAAAATTCCGGAGCTTTTCACTACAGCATGCCTTATAATCCAATCATGGCTCTGGCACATAAAACCCTAGCAATTATTATTATTACTTCCTGTCGCGTGGTTAGTGCCGGTGATTGCTCTTTATTGGGCCCGAACATATATAGGCACACACATACAAGTTACAGGGGGCGCCACACTCTGGTGGCAGCCTAACAAAAGGGCTGACCTATGGCGGCCTCTACACTTGCATGGTCTGTAGCTTAGTAAAGCTTGTTGCTGGGCTTGTTGGTACATGTTTACTTAAATACTAAAAAGATGCCCTTTGCTGTTCTGTACCACCCTGTACAAACATGCATGAATCATCTGAATGATGAAAAGCCAATTTCTTTTTGAGAGAGTGTTAGAGATGCCATACTAAGACATTTATCTTTAAGGCGTACTATTTCAGCTGCTTCAATTATTTCTCTAGTTCTTTTTTCTTTGTGTCTAGCAATGACTCTTGCCTCGCAAAACCTCGGTGCGCAGCCACAATCCCTGCAATGGATACCAAGGTGGCTGCTAAGAGCCTTCGGCACATTGTACTCGTGTTCCTTCAACCTTACATTTAAGCACCTTCCTGTTTGTCCTACACATCTTTTTCCGAAGGACAGCGGGATCGAATACACAACATGTTCCAGGCATTCTACAAAGCTGGGTTTATGGTTTTTTGCACAGTACTGCTACTTACTTGCTGTGTTGTGCACTTGTGCACACATAGCCGATAGCTTTTTTGGCGCAGAGAATAGCACGCTCACATTGGCATCCTAGCAATCATAAAGTGCATTGCATATTTTAAACTGAGGCTACAGTTAGCTGAGGCACCCTGTGATACCCATCGCGGACTAATAATAAAGGGAGATGCTTGATGTACTGGGCTGGAGCGGTTTACTTTGAGGCTTTCCAGTTCTCCGGCGTAGTCAGGAAGGCATGCCAGCAGACACAATGGAAGTGTTTCATTGAAAGTTCGCGTCAACAAAATGTGGCACTTCTGCAATATTTGAACATGAACAAAACTGCAGTAATTACAAAGACTCTTTCTGCAATTTTAATAGAAAGATGCTATTTCGAGTGACGTGCTTTCCGTAACAAATGACATAAGAAATTTCTGCCTTACACATTTTTTCGAGCCTTGAAGTGCCATGAACAAATATTCGCACGAACAGAAAAATATCGGGAAGCTTGCACTGCACTTCTTGACCTAAAATGGCTAGAAAATGCTTCTCAATGTCCTGTGCTTGTAATGACAACCATCAAAACTCATGGCAAATGCAGACGCTAGTGAGCTCTCACCAAGGCACTTCGGGTGGCCATTGCTGAACAAGTTCAATTAAACATTAACTATGGACGCCCACTCACTGGTTGTATAGACGATTTTCCGCAGCTGGTTTGTTCAATCAAAACCAGATGGCGCCACTGCACCGTGGCCGTCCCCCACCGCGGCCGTCTCTATGGCCATACCCCCTGCCGTGGCCTTTGGCAGCGCTGCTCAATATGTCTCCATCATCGTCGCGTCGTCTCCTCGACGTTCCCATAGCGTCTGCGCGCACGCGAGTAAAAGCGAGCAGACGGCAGCGCTGGAAAACTAAACATGGCGGCACCTGTGGATGCAGTTTCCTTCCGCCTCGAATTTATCACGCCGTCGTCCTGCGCTCTGTGGCCCGTAAGTTCAAACCTACGCATTTATTTGCTTTGTATTGGCGTCCTGAAGCTTCGAGAGCAACGTACTCGACGGTATTTTGCAGTGTTTCCGAGATTCATTCTCATATTGTCCGAGACAAGGCTTAGCAGGCATGGCTAAATAAAACACAGCTGATCGCAATAATAAAGACAAAGCATACCTGACGCTTTTTCTCCAGCGTGAGATGACACAAAGCGATGGCCGATTCTGCCATTTATTTATTGCTGTGAGGACAGCGGGCGAGTAGCAAGCGCGAGTTCGGATCGAAGCGGGAGGTCGCGTCTGCATGGGTGCTGCCATGTTGGCTTGTAACCCCAGCTACTGGCTGTTGCTAACACAAGAATTAAATGGCATACACCATAAATACGAAGCAGATTAGACATATTGCTTATCGTTGTGGCTGCAAATGTCTCAACGTTTTCAACTTTGAGGCGATTGCATGTAGAACTATGTTTTGCTGCGCAAGCATGTGACTTGCTTACACCCTGCTACAATCAGCTTGTGTGGTATACGGCCACGGCCTCTTCGCTGGCCCAATGCGTTGGCTGGGGCAAATGGCTGGGGGAAGGCCAGTTACGATCACGTAATCAAACATGGCCGCGCCCGTGCGCCGCCGCGGAAAATAGTCTATATACAGGGTGTTCATTTATAGACAATACCGATTTCTTATAAAAATTCCTGTGACAGTCAGGCTCCTGTTGTTTTCACACACAAACTTTGTCAAGCTGGAAATACGTTGCCGCATCTATAATGACACTGATAGAAATAATTAACAACTTGTTAATTAACGTTTTATTATTGACTTGAGGGCACTTGTTTAGATGGAAAAGTTGTAGAACATGACAATTTATGGCAATCCCATTTTTTAAAAAATCACCAGAGGTGCATGTAATTCGAGATATCCATCTACCCTTAAAGGGACACTAAAGAGCAAAACGATTTTTCTCGTGTTAGTAAAGTACTCTTTCACGATGCCAAAAACACCACGCTTGCTGCAAGAAGACGCTTAGTAAGCGAGAATACGAGCGAAAAGAAAATGTGGGTGGCGACACCACCTAGAAGTTTCTGCACCATTTGCCGTGACATCACATATTTTGACGGCGCCTACTAGGGACTACGTAGTTCCTAATCGACAAAAACGAAGTGCATTGTCCTCCAAGGGGTCCATAGACTTAACATACCATGTTTGGGGTAATTTTGTTGAGCCAATGGCGCCATAATACGATAAATACACTTTGAAATCCATGACGTCACGCGGGGAGATTTCGGCGCGAGATTAAAATGAAACTTTGAACTTGATTTTCTCCTCTATTAATAAACCTAAGATGGTGAAATTAACGGCATTAGACTTCTCATAGCGCAATTTATCGATCTAAACCAATACATTGTTCCTCTTTAGTGTCCCTTTAAGGGCAATATCGAAACTGATCCCGCCTGGCACATAGCAAACGCGGCCTCCTAATTTCACACCGGAACTACCCGCGACAAGGAAATGACGAAATTTGAATCAAGGTGCGCAAAAGCAGAATCTGACAAGGAAGATTGGCAAGTATTCTGAAATGCACAAGTAGACAGCTTATTCTTTGGTTGGTCACGATGTCTAATGCTTATCTGTTTTTTTCTTAAACTATAAACATGCGAAAAAAACAATTCCGTCTCGCAGTGGCTGATCCCGACTTTTGAGCTTCACAGAGAAAGAAAAGGTTGATATGGATGTTTTCTTGTCCACAGCTCAAAAGAAACAGATAAGCACCAAACATCACACGCAAAGTTAAGGCGATCAACTGGCACTAGAGAGACGGCTTACCACTTTTCACGAAAAGATACGGCCACGACACACCTTCATTCAAATTTAGTCACTTCCTTGTCACGGGTAGTATCGGTCTGACGAAACAGAATGGCCCCGTTTCCTGCGGGCCCGGCACGATCACTTTTGATATAGCCATTAAAATTTCATTAGGAATATTTCAAATTACGTGCAACTTTTGCTATTTCTAAAAAATGGGTATGCCATAAATTATCCTGCCACTACAACATTCTAATATAAACAACCACTTCAAGTCAATAATTAAATATTTAGTTAAGATTTTGTTAATTAGTTGCATCGGTGTCACTTCAGATGTGACAAAGTATTTCCGCCTTGTTGTAGAGTTTGTGTGTGAAAATGAAATGACAGGAGCCGTAATACCATAGTACTTCTGAAAAAATATGTATTTTCTAAAAAAAACACCCTGTATGCGCTCTGCTTTCAGTTCTAGTGCAGTACTGTGTGTTAGTCCCTCATTTTACTCACTCCTGTAAGTAACCAATGAGCCTAAATTTTCATTTGTAGTTACCCTTCAACAACTTGTAAGTGTATATTGGTAAACTTGTAAAGTGTATTCTGTATTTTCAATGAATGATTGCCCGCCATCCTGCTGCATTGCCAACTTGTAACAGGGTCGGGACCTCGTCAAGCAATCGAGCTTTTAGTCCTGTACTCCTCCTATTGAAAGGAAATAAATTGATTGATTGATTGATTGATTGATTGATTGATTGATTGATTGATTGATTGATTGATTGATTGATTGATTGATTGATTGATTGATTGATTGATTGATTGATTGAAATGCAGCTTTCTTCTTTCATTACTTTCATAATCGCGCTGCACTTGTGAAGCAAACGTGTCGGTGGTAAGGTACTACGCACAAGTGTCAAACAACACAACAGCAGCCTCTTCTTCATCAATAGTATTCCACAGCAACTTCGCTGTTGGAAAACTCGGGGCATGAGATTCCACTTAGAGATTTTACTATTTTTACAGTGACCAACAAAAGTGACAACTCACACGTCGTTGAAGTCTTCCAGTGTAGTTGAAGGTGTGAACACGTCTAGAAGGCCTATCACCTGCAACCACACAAGCAGTTAGGACACTGCAACAAGGACTGGCAGCAAGAGGATTGTCAGCAAAATATTTCCTTACTGCCACTACACATTCTGTTTATTGGCACCTTTTCACCGAGACTAGCTCATCCCTCTCGGAAGATGGCTACATCGTGGTGGTATGCACAGTGGTCCCATGTAAATATATGCAACAAGCAATGTTACCAAAATATTTCTGTACTGCCACAACACATTCTGTTTATTGGCACCTTTTCACCTAGACTAGCTCATCCATGTTGGATGATGGCTACAGCATAATGTACAGCACTGTGGTCACACAAATATTTGCAAGAAGCACTAACAGCAAAATATTTCTTTACTGCCAGTACACGTTATGTTTATTGGCATCTTCGCATCGAGACTAGCTCAGCCCTCTCGTCAGATGGCTATAGCATGAAGGCATGCATAGTGGTCACGTCTGAGTGTGCGCAAGCTGATCGTGAGCCCATTTTGGTGAACACAGGCTCTTGACAAGAACCATGGCTCAAGCCTGGTGTGTGTCTTTCTCTCTATGTCTATTTGTATCTGTCCTTCTATCTTATTCTGTCTTCTTTCTTTCTTTTTTTCGTTTCTCCTTCTATGCCTTTCTTTCTCTCTCTCTAGTTGTTCTCTCGCCTTCTATCTTTTTCACTTTCTTCCCTTTCTTTCTATACATTTCTCTCTCTCTCTGTACTCGTTCTCCCTTCCTCCTTTTCCCTCCTGCTCACCCTCATTTCCCTTTCCCGCCCCCTTGCTATGCTGTGCTCTGCTAGCGTGCCTGGATAGCCGAGTGGTTACGACGCTCGCCTTCGGATAGTGGGGACACAGGGTCGAATCTCGCCTCGCCAAGAAATCTTTTTCACCAAGAATTTCTCTCTCTCTCTCTCTCTTTCTTTCTCTCGCCTATCAGAATTATTGCATCCCACGCCAGACAAATGGGCGCACATGTTCTGGGAGCAAAGCAGGAGAGGAAGAAGATTAGGACAAGAGAGCCCGTGCCAGTTCATGATGATAATTTTCCATCTACGACACACAGCAAACATTGAACGTAACAGCTCTGCTGTAATAATTACTAATTGCACTCTGCGTCTGTTACTGTGTTCCTTCCTTGCCTGTGTCCATTAAGTGCAACAATACACATGCCAATGGAAAACCAACAAGCCCAAGTGGAAACCCTCCTGCAAACAGAACGTGAAAGCAAACGGAAGAGTACACGCACTTGAGGAAAACAAATAAGTGACATTTAAAATAAGTCCAATAAGTTTGCTAGCACGCAGCGTGGCTTGGGGTGTATGACGTGCACGACTTTGGGTTGGCCATGGTGCTACTTGACTTCAGCATTACTATCAGCCTTATGTCAGCTCACGTTTACACTCACGTCTACTCACACATACAATGCACTAGAGTTCATACGTTAGCTCAGATCAGAGGCGTTAGTTACGGAGAGCGGGAAGGTGCCTTGAGCTCGTCCCCAGCAAAATTTTTCACAAGTTCTTGACAAAATATCTCGTGTGAGCTATCTCTTTCAATAAAGATGTCCTTACTGGATTGCAAATATTGATAACGCGTATTTGAAGGTACAAGATTAAAGGGTGCCAAGTTAAGCACTGATTACGCAAGACATTGGCATTAAAGATCATTAACACCATGATCGAAAAAGCTAATTATCCGCTGACGTACTCATGAGTCAGCTCACCCAGACTCAGATCGAGCCGAGAGTCTGAGTGAGTCCGAATGAGCAATATTTTGGCACGTTTGAATGAGCCCGATTGAGAAATATTTCAGTGAGTCTGAGTCTGAGTGAATCTGGTTGAGGAAAACTTTGGTGAGTAGAAGACACGCAAATTGGGCGAGCTGGTGAGGTTACATGGCAGAAATATAAAACAGCGCTTTCTTAAACACAAGACAAAAGAAGAAGAGACGAGTCAGCGTCGTGTGTGTCTCTTCTTCCTTCGTCTTGTGTTTAAGAAACCGCTGTTTTATATTTTTACTTTGGTGAGTATAAGTTCCAGTAAGCCCAAGAGCAAATATATTTTGTGAGTGAGTCTGAGTGAGCCCCACATTTTTTGCCGACCTATGGACGTCGGGCATTGAGGAGGTGTGCACTGGGCCCATTGGTCATTATCTTTAACTGTGGAGCTGGGCTGCACTCCACAGCTGCTGCGCTGATTGTCAGTTACCAAAGGGTCGAAAGTGGTGCAGTCATAGCCTCATGTCGCGTGTACAATCCATGGTCAGTTGTTGAACACGACATTTCTTGGCAGCAAAGTTCCTCGCGGGCAATCCTTCTACGGTCGAAGAAAGGTCGAGGCAAGAGCTTGTGTCCACATTGGCAACAGTCGTAGCGTTTGCCATCCAACCAAACTTGCTGTAATCTGATGTATCTTGAGTAGGGATGGGCGAATAGCAAATTTGAGGTTCGAAGCGAATCCAAAGCGAATAGTGATTTGGTCGAATAATTTCTAATCGAATAGGTCGAATAGTACTCACCACATATTATTAAGAAAAATTGAGCATTTTCTTCATGACCCTTGGTCAATATTTTTAAGAATTGGAACTAGGTATCAGAAAATGTCACTTTTTTTATTTGAAATGAAGTGGAAAAAACCTTGAATGGGTATCAAAATTTGAATAGCAATAGGGTGCGAGTTAAAAGTGGTACAATACGTTACAAGTTAAAAATTACTATACTTAGCACATAAAAGCCCATATAACAACTCTGTTAAATTTTAAAAAATATCTACACTTAACCTTGAAGTGTGGCTTCGCGGCAGTGCAGATTTCCCCTGGCAGGGTGGTTTCACGGTACAGCAACCCGATGCTGCAGTGAAACCACCTTTACAGGGGGTTATGTGCGGTCAAACGTACATATATTCGTTCATTTCGAATACTTCGAGATTTCAAATAATATAAATTCGTATCGAAGAGAATTCGAATACTTTAATATTCATTCGAATATTCGAAACGTCTGAATATTCGCCCATCCCTAATCTTGAGCATTTCAAAAGTTCTGCGATGCCGAATGCCGTCAGACAGAGAACTCAGGCATTCTTTTGTGATTAGAAAATTGTACATGTCCACAGTCACCACTTTTAACATATGCCAGACTGACTTCTTCAACATATTTGGTGCACGTCTCACCTGCACCATTTGCGACAGTGCCTGCTCAGCACACCTATTTCTGGCAACTGAGTAAAGCTCAGAAATGGTTGGAGACCTCCACTTCCTTTCTCCCTCGGGACAGCAAGCACATTCACTGGTCACTGTTCTTTCCGTGCATATGGTCAACAATAAGAAATGCATTTAATGCCTTGGCACCTGCATGTGGTTGATTAACTTGCATATAAAAGAAATCTAAGTCACGTGCCTAATTGAAAGGTTGCACGAGCATAGCTCAGCATGCGCAGATCCACCTTCCTGTGTGCCCTTTCAGTCCGTCTCGTTCACTTTTCCTGCGTATATGTTTGCATGCCCGCCCTCTTTCATGAAGAATCTCTTGTGTTGGTCATATGAAATAGTCTCCTTAAGGAACTGATTCATTATTAAAGCAAGTCTCTGCACTGAGAAACATTGTTGGACCTCTAGGCTAGGTGGAAGCCATCTCTTTTTTCTGCCAGCACTCAAGCAAAATGAATTGTCAAAGCAGGAAGGTCGTGACAACAAGAGCCCTGAAAAAGAAATGTTGGCTCTATTGTGACTGGGAGACCGGGAGCTAGGGTGCCGAGGCTACCACGACGGGTAAGGAGACCTTTGAGTGTCTGGGCCGGCATTCAGGAACCATTTGATCTATAAAATCAACTGAATTTACACATACATACAGAACATCTTCAAATGCTGACTGGTGACTGTCGAGTCCAAGCCACAAGTGACCGACTCCATGACTGCAGTCCTCCTTCCTCCAAGTTTCCCTCCTCCTCTAACGGTCGTGGCCGCTCGCGAGGGGGCAAGGAAGCTCGTAACTCTTGTGCGATGCCGTCCAAGCAGCGCTGGGTTCGACGCGGTGCCCACACCTCTGATCTCGCCGCGGCCACGTGGTTCACACACCAGGCTTCTCCCTCGAAGCTCTCCGTCTTCTAAGAAGAACCGGCTGCGTCGGCCGCTCAAAAGAGGGCGGGGCAGCACGTGTTCGTCGTCGCTTCCGCGCGGCCGCCACAGCAGAGGAAAGCACATCTGTGCATCTCCACTGCGATGTCCGAAGCTCCCCTCGTCCACTCCGGGAAAGGCAGGCACGATCACAACAGCTCCAACAACTTCCTTTTCTTCCTTCCATTACATGGAGCTTATTTATTATGAAAGTCCCAGATATGCTGCTAGAAGTTGCTGTGCTGTCGTACAAAAATAATAGGATTCTTAATAACAATTGTTGGGGTTTAACGTCCCAAAACCATGGTATGATTATGAGGGACACCGTAGTGGAGGGCACTGGAAATCTCAACCACCTGGAGTGCTTTAATGTGCACCTAAATCTAAGTACACGGGCCTCAAGCATTTTCACCTCCATCGAAAATGCATCCGCTGCGGCCGGGATTCGATCTCGCGACCTTCGGGTCAGCAGTCGAGCACCGTAGCGGGTTATAATAGGATTCTTCACCAGAGCTTGTCTTGCTGCTGCCATCCCACAGGCACCTTATAAAAACTCATTTGCCCAAACACAAAAGGTTGACATTTGGGCAAGTAGGTAACTAGGTTTCCATGTTCAAATGAAGGCAGCGCAAAACAACTTATGCAAAGATTTGGGAAAGATGCTACAAGCAATTACTTGCAAGTGGAATTTATTGAGAGATACATAACTAGATAGAGATACCAACTGCCAAAACATGTCATTCATTATTTCGTGCAAACCACACAAACAAAAGGTGGCAACAAAATGCACAAGCACTGAATTATTATAAACAATCACTCGACCTCTAGAAAGTAAATGTCGTTTTGCCAGTCTTTTCTACTGTTGTTTTCCGCTAATACTAGTGATGGCATTCTTACTGCCACAAATGACCTGACCAGCAGAGGCAAATCAGAAGCTCTCACATTTTCGTGGTCCATGTGCTTGAGAAGCCGCAGTTCTCGGTATGTGCGCTTGGCATGAATAGCCGACTGGAAGGGCCGCGACAACTTCTTGATGGCCACCTTCTGCTTGTTCTCCTTGTCAAATGCTGAACTGCACCAGCACATGTTAAGGAATATCCTAAACTCAGGACTCGGCCAACAGGACACTGTACGATTAAATTAATACACTCACTGCACCGCAACTCAATAAACTACCTTTTATTGTTCAAAAGTCTCACAGCAGCATAAAAAGTGAACAGGATCAAGTGAAATTCACAGGAACATTATAAATATTCCAAAAATTTCAATGTACTTACAACGTAATTTTAATAAAGGCAAAACTTCGCTGTCTTCCAAAATGTTAATCCATTAACCTCTAGAAATGCAGGCTAACATACTACCTAACATTAGTACACTACATGTTCCATAATTTGTGGCCAATTCTACGCTGCAGATTTAGCCAGACAATTTCTAATAATAATAATATCTGGGGTTTAACGTCCCAAAACCACGATATGATTATGAGGGACGCCGTAGTGGAGGGCTCCGGAAATTTCGACCACCTGGAGTTCTTTAACGTGCACCTAAATCTAAGTACACTGGCCTGAAACATTTTTGCCTCCATTAAAAATGCAGCCACCACGGCCAGGATTCGATCCCGCGAGCTTCAGGTCAGCAGTCGAGCGCCATAATCACTAGACCACCGTGGCGGGGCAGCCAGACAATTTTGCGCATGCAGGCAAATTCAATTCAGCTGCCTGAAGCACCGTCTTTTTGAAGAGTAGTGTAAGAACCAGGGCCACAACTCTCACCTTGGCCTAACTTAGCCTTTGCTGTAGAAGAAAACCCTCCACTGTTTTAGATCCTCTTAGCAGAAGGTAAAATGAAACTACTGAATGGTTCCCTGAGATCAAGAAACAAGAGTATGATGCATGTGCTGCAAACGAACACCACTTTAGCTGTACTGAGCGCATGCAGCCAACATGCGTATATGCACGCCTAAATAGCACGTACCAAACAGCTGTGTCCAAGTCGTGCAGATTAATGTGATCATTTTATGGCTAAATTTCATGTCGCGGACGAAAAATTCGTCAACATGGGGTGTTGCTGGAGCCGATGTTTTGACAAGCGGACTTCTCTTCAAGGCTGCAACTGTCAAGCGGTCTTGTCGAAACGTCGGCTTCAGCAACACCTCACGCTGACGAATTTTTCAACCCTTCCATCTTCCCCTGGGCTTCTGCCTTTTTTTTAATGATGTGAACAAAATTTTCTCAAGTGTTGTAACTTTTCCTCGTACTGGCATAGCATGCCTGACAACGTATAAAGGGACCTTGAAACAGTCTTGATAATTTCGTACAAATGCACTGAGCCAGCAGAGCAACTCCTTAGGATCATTGGCAGACAAATTTGAGCTCTCTGTATCAAGTGTATGATTTCTTATCAGGCCTTGAATCACAACACATCATAGCGTCGCTGTTTTCAGCAACCCCCGTCCATGGCATGTTTCATGGGTGAGCAACGTCACACAGGAGGCTACTCTGAATGGATGTTCCACTGATATCACCAGCAGTTTTTGTTCTCAATTTAATTATGAACAAATATTGTTCATAATGTTGGGACACTTTAACGTTGGTTGTAATGAAAAAATTGACAAAAAGAGAATACACATTCACAATTTATACACTCGAAAACTTCCGGAGGACAGCGAGCATCGTCTTCCTGGGTTACAATGTGCTCAGTGTTGACTGAGTAGGCCGTCGAAAAACTGCTCATGGCTGGGGCGCGCCGTCTTTTATACATCACGCATCGAACTTTCCAGTCTTATCACTGGTGGTCACGCAAACTCTGGAATAATCTAGACTATTCACATCCTGCGTGCAATCTTAACAAAGCGATCTACTACAATCGCAAAGCTTCTCGAACAATACGGCACGGTCAGCATCGAGCGCTGATAACTGTCCTTGCTGTTCAAACCCGAATACGTCAAAATAAAACAAGAAGTGGGCGTGGCATTATTGTGTCCGAATTCCAACGCCCCACTCAACGAAATTTGCAGAATGAAAGTCCGCATTTTATTTAGACAGGTTCTTTAACTTAAAATTTTGCCAAAGTCGAGAAGCAGAACTTTTAATGTTTACAAAACCTTTCATTTGGTCGGCATTATTTCATTTCGTTTCTTCTTCCGAACAAATACAGCAGGATAATGTGCCATCGTGCTTCCCCGGCGATATCCCACAGGCCACTGCAGCAGCTGCAATCGTTGATAAATCCCAATCGTTGTATAGCACTAAAACTTAAGTGCCTTGCATAAAATCTTTTGGAAGTCAGAACAAATAGCACTATAATCATCATCATCATCATCATCATCAGCCTGTCTACGCCCACTGCAGGGCAAAGGCCTCTCCCATGTTCCACCAATCAACCCGGTCCTGTGCTTTCTGCTGCCACGTTATACCAACAAACCTTAATCTCATCTACCCACATAATTTCCTCTCTCCCCCTCATGTGTTTGCCACTTCTTGGAATCCAGTCAGTTACCGTTAATGACCACCGGTTATCCTGCCGACGTGCTACGTGCCCCGCCCATATCCATTTCTTCTTCTTGATTTCAACTATGATGTCCTGAACCCCCGTTTGTTCCCTGGCCCACTCTGCTTTCTTCCTGTCTCTTAAGGTTACACCTATCATTTTCCTTTTCCTATATAGCACCATAATATTTATGTCAAAGAATGTAACTAAAACAAAACGTTCCAAGTACACACACGTACTGCTTCCTATAATTTATGCCATCAATCTTCATAAAAAAGACTGGTGTCTCACAAAAACTTGCAATTTCACGAATTATTAAATGTATTCTGATGCTACAACATTCAGTTAATATTTTTACCTGTAATGTAATGTAATGTAATGTAATTTCACAGTATAGGGTAGTTTGTATTGTCTAGCAGTCTCTTCCCTCTATTGTCCCAGCCGGAAAACTCAACAAGCAGAATTAAAGAGACACTAAAGGCAAATATTATAAATATGAAGTCGACGTTTATTGTTGAAATAGTGTTCCAGAAACTTCGTAGTGCTTGTTTCGTGTCAAGGAAATACTTATTTTGAAAGAAAATCACGTTTTGATGGTGCACACAGCTTTAGCGCACTTCAAATCACCCGCCCAACGTTGCCCACCTTTACTTGCAGCACATGACCAAGAGAAGGGGTTTAAAGACGTACGCGACAAGCATGTCAAGTTATGAATGTGTTGACTCACTAATCGTGTTCATGATGCATTAGTGTCCTCCCATGCTAAGTTTGGTGCATACAAAGTCAAGGAGACCGCCACGAGAGCCAAGTTTTCCGAGAATCTTGCTTTAAAATCTACCTAGTGTACGTATCGGTTAACTACCACTTTTGCTTAAAGGCAGCTAATAAGGAATTTTTGGTCTTGCCATTTGCGCGCTGATCGCTGATCGCTTTTCGTGGAAGTATAATCCTGGGTATATTTTGCTGGTATCCTAGAGGATCACAACTAACCTATCTGAAGATGTTCTAAGTTGCCTAATGCATCAAAATTAGGGACGGGCGAATATTCGGGCGTTTCGATTATTCGAACGAATATTACAGTATTCGAATTCGCTTCGATAAGAATTTAGATTATTCGAAATTCGAAGTATTCGAAATGAACGAATATATGTATTAGTGATGCAGAACTATCGATGGCACTATCGATACTATCGATAGCTGAGTCGCTATCGAACTATCGATAGTTAAAAATACTATCGATAGCGTATCGATAGTCAAAAATTCGATGGTACTATCGATAGTATAAAATCAACAGCACGAACTCATTGCAGAATAAACTTGGTTCCCCACGTGCGTTGTACATGGTGGAGCCGGAGGAGCAGGCTGAAGGGCAAGAAAGTTGACATGCTTGTGTTCTTCACCATAGTGATTTGCTGACACATAATCATAGAGTCAAACTATTCAGCTCTAGCGGAAAGGAATGCGTTACATGTGGTGGAACTGCGCGTCTTCAAATTTATATTGCATTTGATGATTTCAAAATCTAAAAAAATATCAAGAACTGAGTGTGTTATTTGTAAGGTGTAACTGGTTGTTTTTGGATGTGAATTTACTGATGGACATATTCCGCCATTTTCACTGCGGAAATAACTTATTTCTTTCGCCAAAAGTTGCTCATAAATTAAGCGAAGCTGATAGGCTGTCGCAAATATTTTGGCAATGTGGCCGGCCAGCAATAGCATCGTTATTCCCTCCACTATCAATAGCATTGTCACGTGGTTGTGACGGTAAAGAGTGCTGCAGCAAGACTGGGAAATACGGAGCCCAGAAAATCAAAACTCAAAATACAAGTGATACACGCTGCGCACTGATGGCGGCGAGAACAGTCGTCGGCCGTCGAGTAATCTGATCATCGGTGGAACGCGTCGTCTTTTATACATCAGTCATCGAACCTTCCAGCGTTATCGATGGTGCTCGCGTAAGCTCTCGAATAAACTTGACTATTCGCGTCCGGCGCGTTATCTTAACAGAATATTCTCAAACAATCGTGAAGCTTCTCAAACATTACGGCGCAGTCAAACGGTGCTAAGAGTCTTTGTGGGGGAAACCCGAATACATGAAAACAAAGAAATAAACACACGTGGCAGTAATATCGCTAGTAGTATTAACGATGGTACTACCGATTGCACTATCGATAGTTTCTCGATAGCAGTACTATCGATAGTTTCTTTGCACTATCGATAGTTTCATGAAAACTATCGACACTATCGATAGTCAATTTACCGATAGTTCTGCATCACTAATATGTATACATTTGACCGCACATAACTACCTGTAAAGGTGGTTTCACTGCAGCGTCTAGTTGCTGTGCCGTGAAACAACCCATCCAGGGGAAATCTGCACTGCCGCGAAGCCACACTTCAAGGTTAAAGGTACATATTTTTTTAAGTTTAAAAGCGCGGAAATGCTCTAAGCAGGGGCGTAGCCCGGGGGGGAGTCAAACACTCCCGGAATTTTTCTATTTTGCCTGCATATGTATACACGCACACATACAAATGCACGCACGAACATACATAAAGTATGATTGAACCCCCCCCCCCCCCGAAAACAATTTCTAGCTACGCCCCTGGCGCTAAGTATAGTAATTTTTAAATGGTAACGTATTGCACCACTTATAACTTGCACCCTACTGCTATCCAAATCTTGATACTATTCAAGGCTCCTTCCACTTCATTTCAAACCAAAAAAGTGACATTCACTCAAAGCTAGTTACAATCCTAAAAAATATTGTGCAAGGGTCATGACAAAAATGCTCATTTTTCTTAATAATATACGGTAAATATTATTCAAACTATTCGATTCGAAATTATTCGACCAAATCACTATTCGCTTCGGATTCGCATCGAACCTCAAATTCACTATTCGCCCATCCCTAATTACAAAATTCTTTGTTCAGCTGCTAGCTTGTGCTTTAAGATTCAACCATTTAATTCAGTGACACCACCTACCTGTTTTCTCTTTATCTATTGTTTTTCTAACCTCCGTGGTACCTCTGTCATTGGTTTTTGTTGTTTTAGAGCGCAGCTCTTAGGCACCCATTCCTGCGTTGAGCAGCGTTGCCGTCGGTGGCGTAACCAATGGACATGAAAAAAAAAAAAAGAGAAAGAAATACCCAGGATCGAATGGGATTTGAACACGGGCCCTCGGCGTGGCAGCGGAGTATTCTACCATAAAGCCACACTGCTGCTAGAAACTTATTTGCAAAAAGACCCTATACAGGCGTCATGTCAGGCAAGGAATCGCAATAACCTATGTAATATAGCGTGGCAGAAGAGTAAAATAACAACCAGTCAACACACAATGCTAATTACACAACAAGTGTGTGGTTTAATGCTCCCCACCCACTGTAAAGTGCTCAGCCATGATTCTTCATCGTCATCAGCCACATGCAGCATCAACAAAACGCACATAATACCTCACAGATATGTAGCGGTTACCTCGCTTATCTGCAAAAAGATGAATAATGGCGTAGCGGGTGCTGTCCTACTTCAAAAAATTATGATTTATGGCGCAATCAAGACCTTGCATGTGTACCTGTATTACTTGCTCCAAGAGAATTTAGAACAGGCTCTAGAAGGCCACTCTTCCAGCTTTCGATGAGACAGTACTGTGCGTTCCGTGCAAGCCTGGCGTTTTAGAGCGAAGCTCCTAGGCGCCTGCTCCTGCGTTGAGCAGCGTCGCCGTTGGCGTCAGTGTAACCGATAGAGTGAACGAGGACGAAAGAGAGCAAATTTGTAGCACTCGAGCGCTGGCAGTTTCTGCGGCAATACGTAAAGAATGTTACATTGCCATGACAGTGGAAAGCCAAAACTTCAAACAGAATTGGTGATGCCCCAACACGGAGCTGCGCTCAGAATTCGCAATAGGCAGTATCGTAACCGCTGGTGAATGTTTTCTAATGGTATCTCTTTTCGTCATCTGCAGTGCCATGTGGCTTTTCATGGCTGCTGGTTGCTATGAAAAGCATGTACATCCCTTTCGTTGAAAGAGTTCAGTTCAGCTGTCTGCTGAACTCAGTGGCTGGTGCCAGATGACAAGGGTCTACATAGCAGCCAACACATGCCTTGAGAGGCTGGCGTGCATATTTCCACTCACATGGACAAAGTGAGCTGGGTTGCTTTCCAAAGTTCTACGGTAGGCAAAAGAATAAGTTCTGTTTGCATGCATCTATCTCCAAAATTCTTTTTGCATTCATCTCAGGACGATATGAGGGATGCATTGCAACGTGAAATTGGGGTGCAGGGCCCCCTTAGGATTGTGTAGTGGGTGCTTCGCTACTTAGTAAAATGGGATGATTTACTGCGTAACGGGTACCCTACAATTGTACTTGCCGTAGGCGCCCCAAGAGAGTTTACAACGGGCTCTACAAAGGCCGCTGTGCCAACTGTCGCTGTGACTGATGCTTAGTGCTGTTATCACACAGTAATCCTGCCAAATTCTGGAAAACAGTTTCACCCTCTGACGCCCTCAAAAAAGTCACGCGATATCTCTCCTTCTGACGGCCCTGTAAATGCCATTCTGCATGAAGAATTTCAAGCTGCTTTCTATTATTAATTTACATCTGTGTTTACAAAGCAAAACTACTTGAATATGCCTTCTCCTTTGGAAGTTAGCTATGAGTACATGAGCCTTATAAATACCACATCTGAGGAAACCAAGTCATTAATCAACAAATTAAAAATATCCACTTCATCTGGAGCAGAAGGGCATAAATCCAAAAATTCTTTGACAGTAAATCATCAAGTGTAACACTCACATTTTCCAGCAGCCCTTAACTACAGGTAAAATTCAACTACAGGTAAAATGACTGGAAAGTTGGTAAAGTAATTCCTGCTCATAAATCTGGAAAGAAAAACTAGGTTTGCAACTATAGTAGGATACAACTTAAGAAGACAGGAGAGGCCCCACCCAGACGACCGAAGCGCGGCAGCCGATCACCTCCGCGACTAACGCAATAGTCCCGCTCATGCACGCGCCGATGTTCTGCGAAGGCGGAGCCACCGGCCATCCCGCTCACGACGTCAGTCCCGAGTGTGCGCCTATTGGTGCAGGCTTGTGTTCATCCGCCTTTGAGGAGGAAATGCCGCTGCCTTTTAAAGTTGTATTCGAATATATCACCGAATATCACTAACAAGCTTTCTTGATAAATTGCTTGAACACATCATCGTTTCAAAAGTAGTCAGCCATTTGGAATCTAATAATTTGTTCTGTGAAAACCAGCATGAGTTTAGAAAACACATGCACTACCAATAGAATTTATTAATGACCTATTCCATAAAGCTGCAGATAATTTTCAGACCGACTGCATATTCATACACTTTTCAGAAGCATTCGACCGTGTCACCTTATATACAAGCTTTCACCACTTAACATATATTTTCAAAACTTGCCGTCATTTCGGAAACCAATTCACAGTCAACACTTCATCTCCCACTACTGACGTTTCGTATCTCAGAGTCCTCTCTTATATTTCGCATTAATGAATCACTTCCCATCCCAAATAACATTGAAAATCAGATTGTTTAGAGATGACTATGTCTTTAGTACAAAACTGTGAAGACAAAACTGTGCATAGGCAAAAATCAGATGTATGCATTAAGGGATAAGGAAGGCAAGGTCACAAACAATATGGATAGAATAGTTGAGGTAGCGGAAGAGTTCTACAGAGATCTGTACAGCAGCCGAGCCATTCAGGATGATAACGTAAGAAGGAGTAATAGCGCAGAGGAATCTGACATCCCACCAGTATTGACAGGAGAAGTAAAGAAAGCCCTAAAGGGAATGCAAAGAGGCAAAGCAGCTGGTGAGGATCAGGTAACATCAGACCTGTTGAAAGACGGTGGAGAGATTATGTTAGAGAAACTGGCCACCCTGTATACGAAGTGCCTCTCGACGGGGAGGATACCAGAATCTTGGAAGAATGCCAACATCATCTTGATCCATAAGAAAGGGGACGTCAAAGACCTGAAAAATTACAGGCCCATAAGCTTACTGTCGGTTGTCTACAAGCTATTTACAAAAGTAATTGCTAACAGAATTAATACGACATTGGAGTTCAATCAACCAAGGGACCAGGCAGGATTTCGTACAGGATTCTCAACAATAGACCATATTCATACTATCAATCAGGTGATAGAGAAATGCGCGGAATACAACCAACCCCTATACATAGCCTTCATAGATTACGAGAAGGCATTTGATTCGGTGGAGACATCAGCAGTCATGCAGGCACTGCGGAATCAAGGCATCGACGAAGCCTATATAAACATAATGGAAGAAATCTACAGCGGATCCACAGCCACTATAGTCCTCCATAAAGAAAGCGACAGAATCCCAATAAAGAAGGGCGTACGGCAGGGAGACACAATCTCTCCAATGTTATTCACCGCGTGTTTACAGGAGGTTTTCAGGGCCCTAGATTGGGAAGAGCTAGGGATAAGAGTTAATGGAGAGTATCTCAGTAACCTACGATTCGCTGATGACATTGCATTGATGAGTAACGCGGGAGACGAATTGCAGCTCATGATTACTGAACTGGATACGGAAAGTAGAAGAGTAGGTCTGAAAATTAATATGCATAAAACTAAAGTAATGTGGAACAATCTTGGCAGAGAACAGCGCTTTGCGATTGGTGGCGAGACACTGGAAGTTGTAAAGGAGTACGTCTACTTAGGACAGGTAGTAACCGCGGAGCCGAACCATGAGAGTGAAATAACTAGAAGAATAAGGATGGGTTGGGGCTCATTCGGCAAGCATTATCAAATCATGAATGGTAATCTACCACTATCCCTCAAGAGGAAGGTATATAACAGCTGCATCTTACCGGTACTTACCTACGGAGCAGAAACCTGGAGACTTACAAAGAGGGTTCAACTTAAATTGAGGACGACGCAGCGAGCGATGGAAAGGAAAATGATAGGTGTAACCTTAAGAGACAGGAAGAGAGCAGAGTGGGTCAGGGAACAAACGGGGGTTAATGACATCATAGTTGAAATCAAGAAGAAGAAATGGATATGGGCCGGGCACGTAGCACGTCGGCAGGATAACCGGTGGTCATTAAGGGTAACTGACTGGATTCCAAGAGATAGCAAACGCGTGAGGGGGAGACAGAAAATTAGGTGGGTAGATGAGATTAAGAAGTTTGCAGGTATTACGTGGCAGCAGAAAGCACAGGACCGGGTTGATTGGCGGAACATGGGAGAGGCCTTTGCCCTGCAGTGGGCGTAGGCAGGCTGATGATGATGATGATGATGATGTCTTTAGTACAGAAAAATTCCCTCGGGCAGCGACGGCAGTGCACTTCAGCACAATCTCGACCGTATCCAAACTGGTGCGAGCTATGGTAAATGAGTTCAAACACTAACAAATGCAAAAACCATGACATGACTTTTCGTCACAAGTTCCTGAATTCCATCTGCACATATTCCCTTAAAGGAGTACTGACATGAATTTTAAATATTTCTGGATTGTCGCTCTAAATAAGAACACTGGTGTCGAAAACCCTGAAGCGAGTATTGTGGTGCCTGGGAATGTATAGAGTATATTTTTAATACCACTTTCTTAAAAAAACACTTTCGGTTTCGATATCGAGGGGGCGGCTTCTCAGTGACGTGTCATTGCAGTGTGACGTCACGGGCAGACTGCAACTCGCGACGTACACACAGCAGATCCGTCACCTGCTCGTGGTGCACGTAAACAACGATGAGTGAATTATCGTACAGTGACCCCCGACAGCGATTTCTGCGATTTAGGCTGCATGCAGGACGCAGAGTTAGCAAACTCAGAGGAAGTGTTGACTCATCGGGATGATGTCCATTGCAGTGGGGTTGCCCTGCTAACAATGCTCAGTGACAAAAACTTTAAAATCAAAGTAAAATATTCTATACGTGTTGTGTGACTATGATGTGTGGAGAGTGAACACTGCATACCAACGAAACGAAAGATGTCTCTTTTACGATGTCTCAAAATCGTGTCAGTACTCCTTTAACGAAGACCAGCAATTGCTACAAATACCTTGGTATCACACCTAACCTATCGTGGTCCGCACACAGAGAACCACAAAAGCTTAGCAAAAAAACGCCAGGCCTGCGCTGAAACTGCAGCACAGTCACAGCGAAAGCTGGAAGAGCGGCGTTTTTAAAGCACCGTTGTAAGCTCTCTTGGGGCTACTAATACAAGTACACTAGCAAGGTACCATCTACGCCTTAAATCACAATTTCTGTGAAGTTCGGAAGCACCTACTAAGCCACTATCCGTCATTTTGCGGAGAAGCGAGGCACCAGCTACACGTCTGTAGGCATTATGTGCACTTTCTTGACGCGACGACTGATGACAATGAAGAATTATGGCTCAACCCTTTGTAATGGGTTGCAAGCTTTATACGGCCCACCAGTTATGTAACTTGCTTTGGGTGACGCCCGGTCGCTATGTCCCTCTCCCGCCATGCTGTATAACATACGTTGACGTGGGAGAGAGATGTGGGGGGGACGAAGAACTTCACTGAGACCCCGAAGAAATGGATCATGCGCTTATGGGCTTCCTTGCAACTAATACAAGTGCACTTGCGAGGAACCCACTATGCTATAAATCATTGTAATTTTTTAGAAGTAAGAAAGCAGGCATTATGCCATTTTTCATCATTCTACGGAGAGCCGTGGTACCTGCTAAACGCATGTAAGGCATTATGTGCACTTTGTTGATGCTGTGCCTCATGACGATGAAGAATTATGGCTGAGCCCTTTGTAATGGTTTCAAAGCATTCAACAACCTTCTCGTTGCGCAATTCACATTGTGTGACGCCTGATTACAGAATTCGCGTTGTGCGACGCTTGGTGTTTATTTTACTCTTCTACCACGCTATATTGCATATGTTAATGTGGTTCCTTCCCGACATGAAGCCTGCATAGGACCTTTCGCAAAACAGTTTCAAGCACCGGCATGGCTCAGAGGTTGAATACTGGGCTCCCACGCAGAGTGCCCAGGTTCGAACCTCGTTACATCCAGGAATTTTTTTCTTATTTCGTTTTTTTTTTTCTTATTTCGAGCGATAGTGGTTACGGACACCGACGGCGGACAACTACGGCGCCAAAAACGGCCGGTGAAATGATCTCATAACAGCTTTCGATGTAAAATAAGTGTGATCTTCACACAGCACACCAGCAACTACTTGCCTACCAAACTCTTATGTGCTCGAGTATGCACCTGCCATCCTCACCAGGATTATCTTAACAAATCCACTGAAACTGTCAAGATGCATGCTTCGTTGTTGACGACAGAAAAGCAATCACTTACATACCTCTAAGGTATATTGCTCTAATCAGCCTTCTACAAACAATAACATATACTGTCAAAGCACATTGCCTCTTGTAAAGCCGTTTCGATAATAGCACGTGCTTTCAACGTCCGTCTTGCACACATTTAACAATTCTGCTTTGCTCAATAGTGGGAATGGGCTCCCCAATTGTATTCTTAACTTATATGACCCAATAGTTTTTAAAGGCAAGTCAGCTTTTCCTAATAGACTTCTCGCATACGGAGTACTTGCACTGTTACTAGCTTTCAGTGTATAGGTGGCTTGCACTGACGTCACTGAAAGCGCCCCGTTGGAGCACCAGTATGTGGGGATGCGACGTTTCCGATGCTACATTAATGTTATCAAAACATCACATGCACGTTCTTTCATTATTCATGCACAGAGACGTTCCTGCCGCGTCGTTTTCACATAGACGCAACTTATTTGTCATCAACGCCGCCATCGTGGAGCCCCAGTTCCTTTCAGAAGCTGCGTCCATGACGTCACGTGGATTTACATTATATTTCCTGTGCATTTTTCTTTGGCATACATGTATGTTTTTGCACACGCATTTATGTCCTCGCGAGTTTCACTTGATTGTTCTTTCGCTATCTCATTCAAATTAGGACACATTTTGCCATATCTTAAATTAATGAATTTACCATGTCTTGTACCATTTACTTGCGCTGCTGTAACAATCTTGGTTACAGGCAGTGGAACCCATGATGTGCAAATGAATTAGAAAAACACCAGAAAAAGTGACTATGCCGAAGAATATGATAGTGGGTTTCTTCAGGCACCGAGGGAATAGTACGAAACTACAAGCGCACAAGGCCACCAGTTTTTGTCCTTTTTCTCATTAGAACAAAAAAATTACGTAACATCCAATCAGATCACTCATGCCATGCGGAAAGCGGCGCTACGAGCTGTAGCGATTCACAGCCTTATAATAAATGGCACACTTTATGTGCAGAACTCTACCGGCTCAATGCGTTTATACAACATTGTGAAAACCACATCAGGAGACCACATTTTGATACAAATGACATAACGCGAAACAAGGAAAGCGATCGACGAGGTTTCACGAACAAAATCAAATCGGCACGACACGACTGCAGCAGCCTGCAAGGTATGGAGAAAACTCTACAACAAGAGCCAAGCGCAAGAATGTAACTGCTTTCACTTGAGACACATATCGAGGCACAGTGAGGTAGGAATATTCGTGCGGTAAACGTAGCACCGCAGATGTGACCAGAGGCTTCACGCACTAGTCGTGCGTCCTGCCTGCAACTTGCACAGCGTGAGTTGTGGGGCGAGCAAACGCTATGAAGCGTAACGTGACACCTACTGGGCTTTGTAAGCCTAGAATAAGCGCTCACCAAACTTGTCCATAAGCGCCGACGCCGATGGGCGAAAGGTTGGTGTAGCGGACAGGGACCTCCCACACCGTCTTGTTCAGCTCGACCCGGTGGAATCCGCTTCTCATGATTCCTTTTTTGCGAGCCAATAAACACCACGCATGAGCTGCAGCAGCACTACGGGCACACAGCACCAACTGACATTAAACGATCACGACACGTTGCTCTGCGGCGATGCCGAAGGGCTCAACACAAATCGTTGCTCCACACCGCCGAAGTCGGACTGCACGCACTGCACGGAGTATGAAATACCAGTAAACACAACAACATCTAACTAGAGCCGCTAGAGCCACTAGAGCACGGAAACTCTACCGTACACTGTGTACCTTGCGAAAAATAAGCGTAGTGGCGGCGCAGTAAACTGAAATGAGGCGAAAGCAGATGGCGCCGCAAATATTCATCATCATCATCATCATTATTATAAAGCGTAGAGTTATAGACCTTTTCACAGAAAGCTCCCTGGGCGCCGCCATGGAGCGTACCGTAAAAAAAAAAGTCAAACCAAAACACTCTGTCGGAGTTTTAGAATAGCGTACGCAAAGCTCAGCGTTAGCGTGTGTCCCCACTGCGTATGCGCCGTATGCTATCCTCTTGCGGGCCCCCGTTAAGTGACGGAATAGCGGGTGACCGCAACGAACGCTATCTTTGCTCTATTTTTTTATAGGTTGTGGTAAATAGCAGCCCCCCCCCCCCCCCCCATTTCCCACCACTCCCACAAAAAAAAAGTCCACTGCCCAAGCAGTGACGTCAGCGTGTGCCAGCCTTTGTATGGAGCCTTTGTGCTCCCGTGCCACAGTCCAGATAGGAGGTGTTTCTTATCTCCTGTGAAAAGGCCTATAAAACCCCTATAAAACCCCTTGCATTACATGCTTCCTACGGAAGCAGAGTTGCGCGCATTGTTGCGCGTAGGCAAGGAGGTTTAAATAAGACATGCTGCAGTGAAGGCCGCCTTGTATACTTACCAATGGGCAGCAGTGAAGCCGCGCCACGCGCGCGGCCGCCATCTTGCCATAGGCAAAAAACGGGAGCCAAAGCGCGCCCGCCGCGCTGACCCACGGCCGGACTCGACTCTCAGCGGAGGCGAGAGTCGAGTCCGGCCGTGGCTGACCGCGTCTCTCAGCCGTGGTTTTTAACGGTTATGGCGAGCATTAAGGGAGAAGAAGCCAAATGGCAGATAAGAATGCAGTCAGTTTTATTGTTTCTTTCGGCGTTTTCCTTGCAAGCATGCACACCGCGCGATGAAGGGTGTATCACTGGTTTTTAAAAATAATCATCCTCGTAAGAGCACGCCTCACTTCTCGGCACTCATTTTTCTAATTATTTCATTCGTCATGTGACGGAGGCTGTGTTCCAATTCTGAACAGCATCGTAGACAGTCTACGCTGACAGCTTAGAAGACAGCATCGAG
>NW_023615981.1:0-19906 GCF_013339695.2 Rhipicephalus sanguineus
ATATTGCCGCGTCCATATTGTGTCTGACTATACGCTGGCGACGACAAGGAAACAACCGGTGCGCTCGAGAGGCGCAGCGAAAAGGACTGAAAAGAAGACGTTCTGGCGGCTGCACGCCTTCAGCGCTATCTTTGGTACGACACGCCGTACGCCTTTCTGAATAAAGCCCCTGTGTTTTATAACCCGCGACACTGGTGGAGGAGCTGGGTACCATCGCCTCATGATCGGTACTCCTGTGAGCAGCCCTGCATCCAGCCCCACGAGACCGCCACGCGTGGAGACTCCTCTACACCGCTCAAGCCGTCGCATGCAAGGTCTGAGACCCGAATTTGGCCTTTTACAGGGACCCCCGCTGCCGACAGCCACCCCTGCTCAAGAATGGCGTTTCAAGGAGCCCTACGCAGGTAACGGTCCAGAATCTTCGGATTCCCGAACCATTTCACGGCCGCCCGAAACGAAGATGCGGAAGACTGGCTTGAGGAGTTGAAAGGGTAGCGAAGTCGAACCACTGGAGCTCCGACGAGAAGCTCTTTCACGTATACTTTGCCCTTGAAGACGGTGCGAAGACGTGGTTCATAAACCGCGAGGCAACTCTGACAACATGGGACGAGTTTTGCCGTCGGTTACGCGATACCTTCGGCAACACAGACCGACGTGAAAACGCACAACGCCTTCTTGAGTCACGCATCCAACAGCTACATGAAGGCGTCGCCATGTTTGCCGAGGATATGGTGCGTTTGTTCCACCGCGCTGACCCCAACATGTCCGAGGCTAAGAAGCTAAGCCATCTCATGAGGGGCGTCAGAGAACAGCTGTTTGTTGGTCTCGTGCGCAATCCGCCGACAAACAGTCGACGAGTTATCAGGGAAGCCACCGCAATAGAGCGGGCGCTGCAGCAACGGTACCATCAAGGCGATCGCCGAGCCACCGGCGCACCTGCAGGTGCCGCAGCAACTCACTGCGACCGATGAGTGCTCTGTACGCTTACTCATTCGGCAGATCGTGCGCGAGGAGATTGCAAAGGAGAACGCGAGGTGCACATCGCCGTCGCAAGCGCCGCAGCAGCAGGAGTTCACGGTTGCCTCCGTCGCTGAAGTCGTCCGCCAGGAACTTCGGCAAGCGTTTGCCTCTCCCGAGCAATACCCTGATGCGTCGTACCAGCCCAACGCATATACCTACGGTGACGCTGTACGTCGTCCATTGGCTCCAGAACTATCGTACCAGCCGGACGCATACAGCTATGCAGACGCTGTTCGTCGACCGTTGCCCATGCCCGCGCCGCAGTACCGCCAACCGCCACCTGTGCAGCCTGGGCCCAGCAGGATCCCATAAGGCGACCTCAACTGCGTAAGACGGATATATGGCGCACTCCGGATCGTCGGCCACTGTGCTACAATTGTGGAGAGCCAGGGCACATTTACCTTTTTTGCCCCCATCGTCAAGCTGGGTACCGCGGAAGTGCACCTGCCACTACGCGCCGACAGTTTTGTGAAAGCCGCGCCCCCATCGACGACGACCTGGCTGGCCGGCAGGAGAGCTCCGCTACCTTACGGACGCGCTCACCATCCCCGGCTCGTTTTGCATCACCGAGCCGCCGTAGTTTTGCTGACGCCGTTAGAGGTCGGTCTCCCAGCCCACGGCGGGGAAACTGAAAGCAGCGACCTCTGGGGGGAAGGTTGCAGGTCCTCGAATTGCCGAAAATCCCCCATTGTTGCCGAAACATGAGAACAACGAACAAGAAGATTACGCCGAGAAAACTGTGACTGCCGACCTCACCGTGACAATTGATGGGCTTGAAGTGACGGCCTTAGTCGACACTGGCGCAGACTTTTCTAAGTGAGCGACTGGCAGGCGAACTCAAGAAAGTCAGAACGGAATGGACGGGCCCTTATATTCGAAATGCTGGAGGCCAGGTAATGACGCCTTCAGGCAAATGTACAGCAAGACTCACGATCGGGAATAGAGCTTTTGTAGCCTCATTCGTGATCTTACCGGGGTGCTGCAAACCTCTGATACTAGGAATGGACTTCTTAAGGGAGTACGGCGCCGTTGTCAACATACGTGAAGGCGTGATAACATTTGCCTCTGACAATCCCGTGACCTCGGACGCAGACCAAGATCCCAGGGCGTTACGTGTGGTAGACGAAGACGTCTGCGTGCCGCCGCTGTCATGTAGTCTTGTTTCCGTCATTTGCAGCGTGCAGTGTAATGAAGACGCCATAGCCGAACGTGTAACTGCCCTTCTCTTCCGTCAAGGTGTTGCCATCGCTCGCGGCATCGTCAGCTTAGTTGATGGCCGTACGGAGGTGCTACTTACCAATTTTACGAACGAGCGCCGGCACATTGGTAAAGGCACTGCTGTGGCATACCTCGAGGAACTCGACTACTCTTACGACTGCCTTGCTATGCAAGGGGAAGCAACGGCTCGTACAACACCGCAGGCACCAGATGTCGACATCGGCCCAAGGTTAACGCCCACTGAAAGATGTCGTCTTATGGAACTTCTTGGCCGGTTCAAGGACTGCTTTTCCTCGACGTCACGAGTGGGTCAAACGCCGCTGACTAAGCACCGTATAATCACGGAAGAGACAGCAAGACCCATCCGACAGAACCCATATCGCGTCGCTCAGAAAGAACGTGAGGTCATACAGCAGCAGGTCAAGAAGATGCTAGAGGATGATGTGATCCAACCATCAAAAAGCCCCTGGGCATCACCGGTGGTACTCGTGAAAAAGAAAGATGGCAGCTTGCGTTTCTGCATTGATTATCGTAAGCTCAACAACGTTACGAAGAAAGATGTTTATCCGCTGCCACGGATCGACGACTCTCTGGACAGGCTACGGCATGCGCGCTACTTCTCGTCAATGGACCTTAAGAGTGGATACTGGCAAATAGAAGTAGATGAGCGTGACCGAGAAAAGACCGCATTCGTGACGCCTGACGGGCTTTATGAATTCAAAGTCCTCCCTTTCGGTTTATGCTCGGCCCCGGCCACATTTCAAAGGCTCATGGATACCGTTCTATCCGGTCTGAAATGGAAAACGTGTCTTGTGTACCTTGACGACGTGATTGTTTTTTCGGCCACGTTTGAAGAACATCTAAAACGGCTGCTGTCTGTCCTTCAAGCCATACGGTCCGCAGGACTCACATTGAAACCAGAAAAATGCCACTTCGGCTTCGAAGAACTTCAGTTCCTGGGGCATGTGGTCAGTCAGGAAGGTGTTAAGCCTGACCCAGATAAAACTGCAGCCGTCGCAAAGTTCGCAAGGCCTGTAGATAAGAAGGCGGTCCGACGTTTCCTGGGTCTTTGTGCCTATTACCGGCGATTTATAGCGGAATTTGCGCACATCGCCTCTCCACTCACCCGCCTCACAAGGGAAGATGTTGCGTTTGTATGGGGCGAAGAGCAAGAAGCGTCGTTCAACGAGTTGCGGCATCGTCTACAAACTCCGCCCGTACTCGCTCACTTCGATGAGGATGCACCAACAGCCATCCATACAGACGCCAGCAATGTGGGCCTCGGCGCTGTTCTTGTTCAGTGCCAAGATGGTGCGGAGAGAGTAGTTGCCTACGCTAGTAGAACCTTGTCCCGTGCTGAGTCCAACTACTCAACAACTGAGAAGGAGTGTCTGGCTGTCGTTTGGGCAGTTGCAAAGTTTCGCCCGTATTTATATGGCCGCGCGTTCCAAGTGGTAAGCGACCACCACTCCCTGTGTTGGTTGACCAACATGAAAGACCCGTCTGGACGTTTGGCACGCTGGAGCTTACGGCTTCAAGAGTAAGACATGACCGTAGTCTACAAGTCGGGAAGGCAGCACTTAGATGCCGACTGCCTGTCAAGATCACCGATTAAACCACCGAGCCCAGAGGATGATGAATGCGCAGGCTTTTTAGGAGTTGTCGATGCGGCTGTCATCTCCCGGCAACAGCAAGACGATCCGGAGCTCAACTCACTAATCGACTTCTTGAATGGACGAGCCACGAATGCGCCGAGGAGTGTTTTCGAGAAATTTATCAGCATTCTGCTTGCGTAACGGAATTCTCTATAAGAAGAATTTCTCATCAACAGGCAAAAGCTATCTGCTGATAGTTCCGGAAATCCTCCGCAAAGAAATTTTGCAAGCCTGTCATGACGAAGCCACGTCGGGCCACCTCGGTTTCACAAGAACATTGACACGTATCAAAGAAAAATACTACTGGCCAAGAATAGCAGCGGAGGTGAAACATTACGTCCGAACATGCATTGACTGTCAGCGGCGCAAGGTACCACCGGTCAAACCCGCTGGGCTATTACATCCCGTTCCAGTACCGGAAACTCCGTTCGCTCAAATTGGCATGGACCTTTTGACCCATTTCCAACATCGGACAGCGGCAACAAATGGGTTATAGTGGCGACGGACTACCTCACCCGATACGCCGAGACCAAGGCGATTCCGAGCGGCACTGCAGCTGAAGCGGCCCGGTTCTTCATTGAGAACATCGTGCTGAGACATGGTGCTCCCGCGGTCGTGATAACAGACAAAGGTACCGCGTTTACAGCCGAGCTGTTGCGCACTGTGCTTACGCTCAGTGGTACAGCGCAGAGGAAGACGACAGCTTATCACCCCCAAACAAATGGACTTACGGAACGATTGAACAAGACTATCGCCGACATGCTTTGCATGTACGTCGACGTGGAACACAAGAACTGGGACAGGATTTTGCCGTACGTCACATTCGCGTATAATACGGCACGCCAGGAAACAACGAAAATGACACCGTTTGCACTAATTCACGGCAGAGACGTAACTACGATGCTTGATGCTATGCTGCCTCATGACTGTGATTCAGAGACGGACGCCGCAGATTTCACTGAGCGCGCCGAGGAAGCAAGACAGCTTGCCCGCGTCAGAATAACTATACTCGGCGACAACTTATCTTGGCATTGGTACAGTGTACTAGAAGGGGGCAGTGGAACGAACGGAGCGGCCGCGCCGCATCTCGGGTGATGCTCCGACGGGCGACCGTAGCGGCGGCGCTGTAGTCACTTTGTACTGAAGGTGTTGAGAGCGTCTGCATTTGGCGCGCGCACGTCGCAGCCTACGAAAGCGTGTAATTGCGCGTTTTCAGCGCGTTTAATGCATTACTGAGCTTCAATCGGTGTCTCAACGCCTGCTACGCGCCATGGTGCATGAGTGAATATGCACGCAGGCCAAAATTGCGCCCAGATATTTCCTGTTCTTGGAGCCTGCCGATCCCCAAAGAAGGTGACAATTGGGTTTTGCGCACATGCATCTAGCTGCTCACTGATTGCTGTGCGGTTTGCAAGCAGCACTTCGAGCCGCGATACACTATAAGTGACTACGAACACTGACTACGAAGAAATAACAAACCAGCGACGAAAGCCTACAATTCTTCTGCCGGCAGTCTCTACGATATATCCAGAGCATTGATCTCTGTATGAGCTCCAATTCGCTCGACTGTTTCATGAGTAACCTGAGTACAAATGACTCTATCGCAACATTTATATTAGTGACGGCTGAGTTCTGCCAGTTTCGCGCTGTTTATTAATGCTGGCAGGCTATCTTGTTTCAATAGCGTGCTTCCGCGGTTAGGTTACGATGCATCGGTTATGCGATCTCTGAGGGCTTAAAATACCAATAAGGCGAGCCAGGAAGCCGAGCCGAAGGCGCGTGTTCACCTCCGAGGCACAAACTTCATGCATCAGGGCTTATCTCAAGCATATTAAAATGCACAGATGTAAATATAGCCCGTCGGTTATTCTGCCTAAATTCATTACAGCCAGTTCTCATTTTCAATAGACAGCTTATATTGCACTTTTCCTGATCTTCTATTGATGCCATCAAAAAAACTTCTTTTTGACAACGTTTTGTATTGTAATTTCATTGCTTTATCTGCAAAGTGTCAAAATTGAAGCCAGGAGGGGCGGTGGTGCTCTATGCTTTGCGAGATTATGTATATATATATATATATATATATATATATATATATATATATATATATATATATATATATATATATATATATATATTTAAATTACACGCACATATGGGGACAGTAAAGTATCCCCTCCCCACCCGGCGCCTAGCAATCAATAACAATATCCGTGCAACGCACCGGAGGACAACCGTTATTTGTACCGGTCGAGTTAAGTTTGCGTTCCAATACCTTTGAGCCCTCGTAATGTCGAAGTCACATTTACAGCGCATTTGTAAAGATACGCACCGTACACGCAGCTTCGCCAACGCACGGTAAATGTTCGGTGTGCTTTCGGCACAATATCAGCACACAGCTTTCTGAGCACAGTTAAATTCCATTAGAGCAGCTCAGTTACTCTGAATAAACTAGACGCCGAATCAACACCAGAAAGAAGCATTAAGACAGAAGAAATCAGAATAAGACACGCCCTTTTTGTTTCCTCTGTCTCTTCTGGCGGTCGTTCGGCGTCTAGTTAATTGAGAGTAATTGTTCTAAATATCCCAGTAATGAGTTCGGCTCAATTACACTGAGATCGTGAATCACGGTCGGTGTCAGCCTGGTTTTATTTTTATATTTTGTGTACTTTCCAGCAGTCACTTCGGCTACAAGAACTGATTTGCAGTATCTCTCAAAGGCATATATGAAGAAAGCATGCATTAAAAGCTTTGAAGTTTCGTCCATAAAGGCGTACGACGACAATTCCTACGCTTAATAATGATAGACACGCAACGAAAGCCACATCAGTGCCGATTAGCCGGGTGCCGCTGACGCGTCCAGCAGTTTAGCGGCACGTTCTAGCGCGCGGCGCCGCGCGCCTTCAGTACCGAGCGACTGCAGCGCCGCCGCTACGGTCGACGCGGAAGGCATCAGGCGGCGAGGCGCGTTCACGCCACTCGACAGTTCTAGTACACTCTAGCATTGGAGCGAAGGCTACGGAGGCGGGGCATCCGCACATTTGTGTTACTACGCAAGTAGTTCGGCATCTTGCAGCCGATTTCAGTTCCAGTTTCGGTTTCGCTTGCTCGCATCGCTAGAGCGTTTAGCACCACGTCTACATGCAGAATGGGAACATCAGTGTGCGTAGATGCATCTACCTACTGTACTGTATATTGTCACAGGGTTGTTACGTTGACGAAGGCAGCAGTGGGTGTGTCGAAGATGAAACTCTTTATTTGGGCAAACTTGTGGGCGGGAAACGAGTCAATCAGAGCGTCGTCCGTCAATAATTCTGACAAGTCGTAAAGCGTGTCGGCTTTTATACATGTTCTGTCGAATGTTCCAGTGTTATCGCTGGTGGCCACGTAATCTCTGACTATTCGCGTACCGCGCGCAATCTTAACAGAAAGATCTAAAACAATCGTGGCGCTTCTGGAACATCGCATCGCGGTCTGCGCGGAGCATTCCAAACAGTCTTTGCGGGTGAAGCCCGAAGACAACAAAATAACGCACATGAGAATATGACGAACGCCACCAAGCGCACACCGCAACCTGAATACGGCGTTTGCTAGATTGTAACGCGAGGGGCGACTTTAGTAGGAAAAATTTGGAGAAAAAGCTCGCATTGTATTCTAATAAATACGGAATGCAAGTACCATGATGCCGCTGAATTGGGTTTAGATTTAAAGAGAGCTCACGCTTAATTAAAAAGAGACTGACGCAGAATATTTTATCAAGCTTCGCTGGTCACACACCTTCACAGAGCGTAGTTTCTCGGCCGTAGGTATTTCATTGCGCATGAAGTAGCTGTGAACTTTGCGCCGCAATGCTGCCAACGCAAACGTGTAATAGCGCAGCAGCCGCGTCTTGCCGGTGATGCGCTTCTCAGTTTGGCCCGAGAAATTCAATTGCGCTTCGGGGAGGCAAGTGGGGCCCGCAAAGCTTCAGCCTTGATACGCTTAACTGTTCGCTCACTCACTCCGGTGAGCTCGGCGACAGTCCGGCACACTGCATT
Source organism: Rhipicephalus sanguineus (assembly GCF_013339695.2). Classification (NCBI taxonomy): domain Eukaryota; kingdom Metazoa; phylum Arthropoda; class Arachnida; order Ixodida; family Ixodidae; genus Rhipicephalus; species Rhipicephalus sanguineus. The sequence continues at coordinate 7,931 of NW_023615981.1, forward strand.
TGCAGACAAGTCACGCTGACGGCGCCTCACTACAGCGATGACATTGCAGATAACTCGCATGGTCTGGTTTGATAGCCACTTTCTGTCACATTTAGAGTACAGCTTCTTCGGAGAACGAAACGGCGAGTTGGCGGCCGCACACGGTTCAGGCCAACGGTTCAGGCGGCATCGCGGACGCCATGTTTACTGAGACGAGAGAGCAGGCGTGAGGAAAATGTGGTGTAGGCGTGAGGAAAACGTGGTGCTGTCCAAAAAATAAAGACAGAAACAAACTTGAAGTTTACAATAACATTATTTCACGAATAGCTTCCCATACTCGTTCTCTTTTTATAATGAAAAAATCTTTATTTATTCGAGCTAGGTAACTTTTCGAATTAGAAAATAAATATATGTACTATCTCTTGGCGCGCGCGCATGCAGGCACTTTGGCTCTGTAGCTTCCACAGTGGTGCCAAGAAAAGTTGTCGCGGAGTATAGCCAGCAAGCACTTGACGCTCAACGGTACAATCTCCGCCATCGATTCGTCACCTTTAAGCCCGGGGAAAGAGTCTGGGTTTGGTTCCCTGTACGACGGCGAGGCCTCTCGGAGAAACTTCTGCGCCGTTACTTCGGACCCTACAAGGTTCTGCGCCGCCTTAGCGACGTCACGTACGAAGTCGTCGCTGACGGCTCTTCTTGTTCAAAGCGCCACCAGCATCTGCCTGAGGCAGTGCACGTGGTACGCATGAAGCCGTACTTTTCTGAGTGATGTGACCGCCCACTCGCTAACTGCGCATCGACTGCTACTTCGTGAGCATCGAGACGATGCTCGCTCTGGAGGGGGGGTAATGCCGCGTCCATATTTGTGTCTGACTATACGCTGGCGACGACAAGGAAGACAACCGGTGCGCTCGAGAGGCGCAGCGAAAAGGACTGAAAAAGAAGACGTTCTTGGCGGCTGCACGCCTTCAGTGCTATCTTGGAGTACGACACGCCGTACGCCTTTCTGAATAAAGCCCCTGTGTTTTATAACCCGCGACAATATACACCAAAATTGGTATTGCGCGACATGACTGTGTGACGAACATAAATAACGGGAGTTAATACGAAAATCATGACACACGTGTCATGTATAAGATGACCTACGTGCCACGATCATGGTGCGCTGGCGGCCGTTGGTGCTAGCTTGATATACACCAAAATTGGTTGTACGTGACATCACTGTGTGACGAACATAAATAAGGGGAGTTAATGCGAATATCATGACACGCGTGTCATGTACAGCATGACTTACGTGCCACGCTCATGGTGCGATGGCGGCCGTTCCGCCACATTGATATACACCAATATTGGTATTGCGTAGGGGGTGTGCGAATATTCGAAAGTTTAGAATATTCGTCGAATATTACAATCGAAATATTCGTATTCGATTCGAAAATCGTGTATTCGAAAAGTTTCGAATATTTGAAAAATTCGAATATGTGATTCGATTATCATGCATAAAATAACTCGTCTTCCACATTTCTGCTTCGTTCGTATAGCTAAACACGTTACCGAGAGGAGCGATAAACATCGTATAAGCACACGGAGGCACGATATCTGCCTGCGACGAGCGCCCCAATACGTATGACTTATTGCTGGTGCATCTCCGACGTGCAGCGCTGTTGGCGATAATGTAACCGTGCATCAGTAACGTACGTGCCGCACTACCACTCGTTCACTAAGCGGGACCACTTCTGAAGAAAGACAGTGACCCACGTGACTGGTGGCGGACTGTAGGCACCTTCAGATACCCCAGTCTGGCAAAGCTTTGCCCATGTACCTCCCTATACCAGCCACTTCTGTTCCAAGCGAGCGTGCCTTTTCAGTGGCGGGGGGGGGGGGGGGTTGTCTCTGTTAGAAGGGAGCGCCTGCTGCCTGATTATGTGGAGCAACTCATATTTCTTCATGATAACATCTAGTCATTACTTTCATTGTGCCGTGATATTTGCTTGTGTTGTGATGTGCTTTGTGCTAGCCTGGACATTGTGTTCTGGAGATAGCAGTGTATGTGTGTTGCCAGTCCGGCTGTTAATGTTTTTTTTCTCGAATAGCTACATGTTAAATAAAATATTGTTACTGTGGAGGCATTTTTCCGTTGATATTCGATATTCGATTCGATATTCGAAGGTGGATATTCGTATTCGAAAAATTTGATATTCGCACACCCCTAGTATTGCGTGATGTGACTCTGTGACGAGCATATATAACAGGTGTGATTTTTGGATCATGTCACGTGACAAGTGTTACGTGACAATCACGCCGGAAAAGCCTGTGAACGTGTTCTGGCAGCAAAGCAGAAGATAAAGAAGAGGACGGATTGCGAGCCGGTTCATGATGATGACAATATTTATTCGCCACTAACGGGGATTGTCCAAGCTTAAACAGCTCTGCTTTTAAATGAAACAGAGATACCAGTGCACGTAATTGTATTAAGGCCACAAAAGCGCAAAAGCGGGCGTAGACAAGTGGCTTGGGGATCTCGAGCCCTAAAATTCCCTCTTAGAGAATTTTAGTGCCGGGACCCCAAAGTCCCTAGCGTACGTAAGCCCCTTACGTTCCTTTGTATAGTCCATGGGTGCGGCTTAGAGTACAAGGGAACGTAAGAGGGTGAATAAGGAAGCGGCTTGGAGTCCCCGGCACTAAACCTCTCTAATAAGAGAGGAAAAAAAAAACTCACAGGGTCCCTTATGCATTCTCCTAAGACCACTCGAAGGCGAAAGCCGTCTTCCTTTTCTTCAGTTGATGTATTGTTCCTCACGCCCCCCCCCCCCCCCTCGAAAGCCTTGTGACCTAACATTGTTTTGCACTGCCTCCAAGATCGGAGGCACTGGAATCTTTATACACATCTGGTCATGTGCTGACGTCACCGCGTGAAGTCACGTTAATCGACGTCATGATGACGTCACGATCTTTGGTCGTATGGTCACGTCATTACGTGATGATTTTTGACATCCCTCGTGGTGACGCCGCCGACGCGGGACGCCGGCGGTCAATTTTCACGTTTGCTGAGGCATCTAAGGTTTTCGTCAGAGCAGGTGCAGGGCCCCCAGTAGGCGCGTGTTAAATGAAAATAATACCTCGTTCGGCTAGTCTGATAGCGGACATCCTGTTTCGCTTTACAAAATCATTTTTCTGCTCAACTTCTTCGCGCTCTTTACTTCCTAATCACATAAGGGCCCCTTGGTATAGTGGAAGAGCTTCCCGCACGAGCACAGACATCGTGCACTATGCATGCATGAATAAAAAGCGCAAGGCACATTTGCTTAGCACAGAGGCGCAGATTAATTTACATGCCCGAATTAAACGTGAAACTGGTAGCATCTGCACAAGAGGCAACACAGCGGTAAATGACACTATATGCTGACAGCCACAGAAACGCAGACCACATTACGTACAACACATGTCAGGTAACCGCCGCAGCTGACGCGCGGCGGCACTAACCTGCGATATCGAAATAAAGTTTCCCCTCACAACATCACGGTAACATCCCAAGCTCGTGCTCAGAACGCTCGATAAATTACGTAAACGCAACACATCACGCTTGACACTTACAGCGTGATCGCTGCAAAATTTCACTCTGCCCAAGCGATCGAAACGCGAACCATAACACTTCTTTTTTTCAGCGTGACAAAAATATTTTTAAAGTTAGTGCGCCTGAAAGGGCCCCATTGCACAACAAATAATAGGTTTGGGTTAATGGTACGCTGTTTATATTATCAGCAATATTCAAGCTAAATACCCAAGTACGTATCTCGCATAGCACGGAGCAGTCGGTCAGGGTCCATTTGCTGCGTCTGATGTTTCTGATCCAAAGGCGTCGTCGCTTCTTTTCCTTGGGAAGCCTAAAAAGGCGAAAACCCTGCGCGCTGCTGTTTGAACAGCCAACCGCGCAACAGCAGCCCATCGCACGCAACAAATTCACGCTTGAATGCGAGGAGCAGTCGCCATGAATACGCGCGGCTTCGCACAAGAGCTTCGTAACCTACGCGCGCTCCTCAGCGATCGTGTAAGTGCGGCGCGCCGGCGTCTCTCCGTCGCGGCAGCGCCGGACTCCGCGCCGCGCTGTCGCCACTGCCGCCCGCTGCCGCCAGCGAGGAGAGAGGGTCTACGTCACGAGAAGAGGGCGGCGCTGGGGTGGAGCTTGGAGAGCGGCGAGATGAAACAATCGCCAAACTCTCCCGAAGGGTATATATGGCTCTGGGAGCAACTAGAGTTACTGTATATGCTACCTTTAGGTAGCAGAGTTGCGCATCTGTCTTCCAACGCCGCTAGCAACCATGCATTGCGGAGAAGCTGCCGCTTGGGCCAATTTTTTTTATTTCTCGACGCCGCCGCCGCAGCGAACTGAATTAACACTAGCCATCGACAGCCAATGTTTATCGCCGGTCTTCGACACGCCACAAATGTTAATCGGCGACACGGTAGGCATGTCGCCTGCAAAAACGAAGTGCGACTTCACCGCATAGCTGTGGTTGCTAGCCGGACCTATGCGCAACTCTGCTACCTAAAGGTAGCATATACAGGAACTCTAGGAGCAACGCACCTGTAGCGCCACCATGCAGCGAGCGCAAGAAGCCGCCGGGTAAACATTCGTGCGCGCAACATCGACAAATGGTGTCAAGCATCCGAGCTGGCGTCGTCGTCCGAGCTGCTCGCTGCAAGGCATTCGTCTGCGAGCTGCTTTAACAATAGCATCTACGTTTCCTCCGCCTTCAGCAGCCGCATGCGTTTCGACACGGTCTATTTGTGGCTGGGCAGATGTGAACTTGTTACACAAACGCTCAAAAGCGCCACGAACACAATACAGAACACGTTCACGGAGTATTACGCGTCTGATGCTGTCCCCGTCCGAAATGCGCGTTCGTGCTGTAAATGTGTAGATATAGTCCAGGGTTGCCAATGGTGGCTACTTTTCGCCAAATTGGCGAATTCGAGAGGCCCGTGGCGACCTAAAATTATGAATGGCAACATGGCGAATTTTTGGCGATTTTCGGCTTAGGTCTCCACCGAGTTTTGAATCCTAAGCTCAGTGTCTTCCCAACGAATGAGCGGCAACATTCTCAGTATTTTTCTTGGTTTTAGACCCACGAGTAGAATGTGCACATTACGCGTCGTTCGGTATGTCCGTCCTGTAACTCGTGTGTACCTCCTCAATTCATCTAGATAGATAATAAAACGTTTATTTGATGTTCTGTGAAAATAAGATCAGTGAGTGGGATCCTTAGTTCGGGATGCCATCTAGATGCAGGAGGTACTGGAACGTCCCCCAGCGACATTCTAGCAAAATGTAAGTCAGCGGACTGCCTTGCAAACCGCGAGGAGGCAGTGATTGACCATAGGTTTATGGCTTTAGGTGCTTTAGGCTTGTCTGAAGTTCCCCATCTGAAGGGGCAAGACGACGGGTTGGCCGCGTCTTCCGACCATTTGTTCCGCCAAAGCTCCAACTGCTGTGAATAGCTTGGCGACTTATTCACTGTTGCAGTACCCCCAGTTCAGCTTGCAAAGACTGTTTTGGAATAGCGAAGAGAGGCGGATACGCAGCTATTTATGCAATAAAAATTATTGAGGCATTTTTCACTGTTCTCGGTGAGCGTGTGCAATCAAAACAATTGCTATATAACATTTTCCATTGTTATACAGTAATAACGCATCGGATTGACGCTTGTAGATATAAGTAACTATAAGAAAGGGTCGGGGATGTCCGGTATCATATCAGTTCATACTGAAAAGGTGTAAGACTCACTAATGTTCGGTTCCTGTAAGAATTCTGTCGTGTTACCTTCAATAAACCTTGTAATCCTTTTAATCCATATAAGGGTACGTAAAGCTGTCTACAAATGATGCTTTCACGGTTTTCGCCCAAGGTTTATACCACACTTTTAGCTTTGAAACGAGAGGACAGGGATGGAAGGATATCATGAGCGTTTCGTTCATTCACCCTTGCGCCACCACGCACGTTTTGCGGCTAGTCGGAGAAGCAGAACCATGCACTCCCATGGTGAAGCGGGCGATACGACTGGCATCGAGAAACGTCAATATAATTTAAGGGTCTTGGATGGTACTGTATTCTACGGGGCTATACGTGAATGGAAATTTTTATTACTGGGTATGCCGCACATATCTAGGATGGCTACTTTTTTGGCGAAATTTGTAAAAAAATGGCGACTTTTGGCGACTTTTTGCTCGTCGTTTGGCGACATTTACGCAAAAGTTAGTGGAAACCCTGATATGGTCCGACGTAGCGTGCACGCGCGACCGCGCGCGACGCGGTTAAGCTACGCCGGCTAAAACTGGAGAACTTATAGTCTGGCGTCACGGCGTAGCTGGCGCGCCCGGCGGCATTCGGCGCGTTCCGCGTGCCCGGCGCGGAAAAAGAGCTGGTCCTATTTCACGCGCTCCACGCGGGACCACAATGCACTGCGCACGGCAGCGGCGGTCGGCAAAATGGCGGCGTGCGGCCCGCGTTCGGAAAGTGCGGCCGTGTTTTACTCCACATTGATCGACGATGACACGATTGCGCGCCTGCTCGAAGAGATTATAAATCACATGTGTGTGTACACCAGCAACAGCATGGACTGCTGCAACACGGAGGGGAAAACGAACGCCTGGGAAGCCTGCGGAATTCGCTCTCGTATGTATACGTACATACATGATCGGCTTGCGTTTCTGATGCAACCAATGTAGCCATTTTCTGGCTCCCAGAGCGTTGAATGCAATGCTTGTGAGGAAATTTGTTTCCGATGCAAAATCATACACTGCACATAGCGAGAAAAAACACGCGTGTCAACCAAAAAGCACGGTTAGGGAAGCAGAGAGCGAGAAAAGTGTGTACGCGTCAACCGAAGAACGCGGAGGCGCGGACACGTTTGACGAAGAGAGTGCGCGTGCGCTAGTAGGACTATTGCTATCTTCTGGCTCTGAGGACGAGTTAATGCCATGCCAGCAAGGGAGCCGTTCTCGAAGAACACTCGAACAATGCAGTGAGCGCGGAAAAGTGCGCGCGAAAACAAAATACAGCGGGCCGGCGGGGCCGCCGGTGGAAACTGCGCATGCGCCACTGAATCAGCTGATTGCCGCAGCTGTCAAAGTGAGCGAGTTTTCAAGCAGATGGCGCTGGCTTCGCGCAGTTTCGCGGCGCGCGCGCGCGCGACTGTAGAGTGCAAAATCACGGAGCAGGCTGGCGTAGCCGGCGTCGCGTAGCGGACATGGTCGCGCGCGACATTGTGCGCTGGGCGCGTCGGACTATATCTAGGCCTTAACCCTGTCACCTGCCGGTAAACGTGGCGTCTAGTGTCACGTGACCCGCCCTCCCGGCCAGATCGCGCCACGCTCTCACTTCGAAGTCGGAGTGGCAGGGAGCGCTCCGAGTCGGATGCTAACCTGATGCTCTGAAAGAACCAACCGAAGGTAGTTCGCGCGCTCCAATTCTACCAGCCAAACGCACGACCACTTTTCAGAGCACTCCGGAGAGCTCAAAATCACCCATCTGATTGCGCCATAAAATCATCGCTAACCTTTCTTTAGCACGAAAGTGGTTAATGCAGGGGTCTACCAAGTACTTCCGTTACGGATATGACGATGATAAAATCGACGCCAATGGGTGAGAAAGAAAAAAACTCCACCGCTGGGAATCGCACCCATGAACCTGCGGCCTCGACTGTAAGCGCCCGACGCTTAACCAACTAAGCTACCTTGGCAGTGGCTGGACACTTCACAAACAAGCCTTATATCTTTCACACATTATTTTCGCACGGAGTTCTCTGTTGGCGGTGTAGGTAGGCGGGGCGGAGCGGGCGGTGCCGCCGTCTGTAAGAGGTGAAAACAATTAATGTGTCACGATCGACAATTACTGGCGCTCACCCCGAGATTGAGCGCAATATAGGAGGTCATGGTTAAAGCGTCTCAATATCACCGAGGGCCACTGGCTGCGCTGGCGTCGCCGAGGCACCCTAGACGCAGTAACGTTTTTTGTCTTTCGCTTCGTGTTAGCGTGCGCCGGCACATCGGGGTAGTGCAGCTTCCACATACACCAACGGGATTTCTCCGCCGCCGACTGCGTCGATTGCGAGAGCACAGACTAAAAAAACTGCTGCAATACGCGTCGCAGAAAGGACACGATTTCGACGGGCGAATGTCGTACCTTTGTGGAGCGAGACAGAGTCCGGCGGGACGCACACGTTTGCGGCTCAAGCTACGAACCTCTGCCTCCCGTGCTGCTGAAGGGCAGTGTGGTAGTGTATGCATGAGCACAGGCGTCGGTTACCCATTACTATAGAAAGCGCACACCGTGCCGTTTCTCTCCTTAATTGACGACGTTTTGAAGAAGTGCATATAGGGGACCAGTGTTGATTATGAGCTTGTTGATGTCACCTTTACGCGGGATTCACAATTCGCTCTGTCCAAATATGTGTTCACAACGTCAGCTGCCACAACGGTTCAGTTATGATTATGAGCGTTAGAAGTCGCGATGGAGACATGCCACTAGGCGTCAACGTGAGTGCATCCACGTCAAACGATGCTATAGCTGCCAAACACGAATAGACATTGTACAAGCTCTCATATATCACTAAGCAATAAGCACTACTTCGGTGAAGACAGGTTTCACTTTCGTGTTATACCGATTCCTATGACGGAGCGATCAGCCATGATATTTTTTTCTCTCTATTCGCGGCCTTGTGCAAAACTCTCAACTATCCATACCAAGCTTTGACAGTCACGAAAGGTAAAAATTCTACGAAGTTACGCCTGAAAAAATATAACGCACAGAGTCCGATAAAGTGATTTGTTGCGATAGTTTAAAGTGGGGAAGGTGTTTATGAAATGAAGAATAATAATTGAATGCATTTTTTCTTCTTCTTTTCATACGTCGTGGGGTACGTCCTTTTGGTTTCACCGGCAGTCACTGCCTACTAGCTGCTTTCTTTGTACTAGAAAGACGATATGGGTGAATAACAAAGAACGTTGAAACTGCATTGCCTATTTGCAGCCTTATTCGAACGATAAATAGGGGGAAGAAAACAATACGTAGCATTTAACGAGCCACGTTTGCAGACTCACTCGCTGACACTCTTCGTACAACTCCTTGAACGGCGGGCTTTTACAGCGAAAGCTGTTATGAGATCATTTCACCGGCCGTTTTTGGCGCCGTAGTTGTCCGCCGCCGCCGCCGGTGTCCGTAACCAGTATCGCTCGAAATAAGAAAAAAAAACGAAATAAGAAAAAAAGCCCAGGATGGAACGAGGTTCGAACCTGGGCCCTCTGCGTGGGAGCCCAGTATTCAACCTCTGAGCCATGCCGGTGCTTTAAACTGCGTTGCAAAAAGGTCCTATACAGGCGTCATGTCGGGAAGGAACCACATTAGCATATGCAATATAGCGTGGTAGAAGAGTAAAATAAGCACCAAGCGTCGCACAACGCGAATTCTGTAACCAGGCGTCACACAATGCGAATTACGCAACGAGTAGCTTGTTGAATGCTTCCAACCCATTACAAAGGGCTCTGCAATATTTCTTCATCGTCATCAGGCACAGCATCAACAAAGTGCGCATAATGCCTTACATGCGTTTAGCAGGTACCAACGCTCTCCGTAGAATGACGAAAACTGGCACAGTGCCTGCTGCCCTACTTCTCAAAAATTACATTGATTTATAGCGTAGTGGGTTCCTCGCAAGTGCAACTTGTATTGGTTGCCAAGGAAGCCCATAAGCGCATGATCCATTTCCTCAGGGTCTCAGTAAAGTTCCTCGCCCCCCCCCCGTCTCTCTCCCACGTCAACGTATGTTATACAGCATCACGGGAGAGGGAAATAGCGACCGGGCGTCACCCAATGCCAATTACATAACTGATGGGCCGTTTAAAGATGCCAACCCATTACAAAGGGCTGAGCCGTAATTCTTCATCGTCATCAGTCGTCGCGTCAACAAAGTGCACATAATGCCTTACAGACGTGTAGCTGGTGCCTCGCTTCTCCGCAGAATGACGAATAGTGGCTTAGTAGGTGCTTCCCAACTTCACAAAAATTGTGATTTATGGCGTAGTGGATACCTTTCTAGTGTACTTGTATTGTAGCCCCAAGAGAGCTTAACGGGCTCTAGAAACGCCGCTCTTCCAGCTTTCGCTGTGACTGTGCTGCGGTTTGAGCGCAGGCCTGGCGTTTTTTTAAGCTGGCAGTTTCTCCTCTAAAACGAGCTGCTTGATAGTTTTTGATGAAAGTGCAGAAGCTCTTTGCAGTTTATGAAAGCCATAAAAAACGACCTACTGCATTTCTAAATTTATGCGGGCCTTGTATATATTCCTCTCAGCGGATGTCCTACAGTCAGAACTAACGGCCATAGAAACGCATACGACAGGATGGACGCCAACTAGAAACAGAAGGAAAACAAAATACAGCAGCGCCATATATAGCACTTTCCCACACACGTGCGGCGTCGAAATAAAGTGTGCATACATATAATAGCAATGGTGCTATTTGCGGCTCTCTACGAGTCTTTTTGGAGCAGCGCGAGAGATGGCGGTCTAACAGTGTTATAACCAGCGTTACTGATGCAAAATATTTGAATTTTCATGTTGTTGCTCAGATTTCGTCCTTTGCTTATGCGTATATTCCGATAGATGTTGGTCGTTTTCCTTCTCCTTGCAGGCACTCAGTGTTCTTCTTTGGTGTGAGGCAGAAATAGTCCATCTTTACTTGACGCGTTCTCTTTCTCTGCCGCCCACAAACACACCACCGCCACGGCTTCGGGTCATGAGCCGAATTCCGAAAGTGCGACAAGTACACTGTACTTGAAAGGGTGTGTGCTTTCTGCAACAGGGAACGTTCGCTTTTAGAAAACCAGGAACGCAACCGCTGTCGACGTACGCGATTGTTTATTTCGTGATTACATCGTTTAATGTTATTAACGCGAAAGCCTTGGATGCCTCGTCAAACGCGAAAACTACCGTCGGCATACCTCGGCGCTGGCGCGGACACGAGTGATGCAAAAATCATCACCAGGGTGTGACATCGCATTATGGCTTCATCATGACGTCACAGATCTTCAACGTTTGTTACGTCACTATGAAGTCGCATAACGTGACGTCCTCTTGATGACGTCATCGCATAACATCGTCGCTTGGTCAAAGGCGGGCCGATCACGGAGGCAGCGCATACCCTTTTGGTGCAGAGAGCCTCCGCAGGGCGGCGGGGGAGGATCAATACACCGACTGAGAAGATAAAAGAAGATAGCTGTCACCTTCGAACCGTCTTAGTAGCATAAGAGGCCTTATGAGTTTGAGTTTTGCCAAAACCTTGCTGTATTTCCGTAAGATTCCCCTTATGAGAAGAAACTGCGTCAATGCTGTGTGTGTGTGTGTGTGTGTGTGTGTGTGTGTGTGTGTGTGTGTGTGTGTGTGTGTTTCCGTAAGATTCCCCTTATGAGCAGAAACTGCGTCAATGTGTGTGTGTGTGTGTGTGTGTGTGTATTTCCGTAAGATTCCTCTTATGAGCAGAAACTGCGTCAGTGTGTGTGTGTGTGTGTGTGTGTGTGGTGTGTGTGTGTGGTGTGTGTGTGTGTGTGTGTGTGTGTGTGTGTGTGTGTGTGTGTGTGTGTGTGTGTGTTCTATTCACGCAATGTGAGTGCTTACGTTAGCGTATTTGTACCATTTTTCATTTATACCCATGCTATTTTGTATTGACCGCCGTACCATCATCCAAATATAAGTCAAACGCCTAATATGAGCAGCAACACGACGCTTCTAACCGCGGGCTCCGCTACTTACCAGAGTGAAAAGTTTATAGCATCTATTCACTTCGTTTGATTTCAGGGGAATAGGTGGACGCTAGCGTAGTGATCATTAGCATATATCGCGTTGCGCCACCATGAGGGCTGCACACTTTAACGCGTCTGCCCCACATCATTACTGAACTTATCCAGCCAGCTCTTAGGGCGGGAGGTGAAAACGAACTAAAATTAGCCG
>NW_023615982.1:0-30284 GCF_013339695.2 Rhipicephalus sanguineus
CAATGGTGGTCCTGCCCTCGAGGTAACTCCACAAGGCCCTTCAGTTCCGGGTCGGCTCGCTGTCGTTCGGCGAAGTCGTCGGCACTTGGCTCCCAAGAAGCGTCCATTCATCCGGGTCGTCGGGCGGTGGGTGGTTCGACGGCGGGCACGAGAGAGGCAGTCGGCGTCGAAGTGTTTCCTTCCGGACTTGTACACGACGCAATGTCTAACTCTTGAAGTCTTAGCTCCACCGTGCGAGGCGACCTGAAGGGTCCTTCAAGTTAGCTAGCCAACACAAGGCGTGATGGTCGCTCAAACTTTGAAGGGCCTCCCGTAGAGGTAGGGGCGAAGAAACTTTGACGTAGCCCAGATGACGGCGAGGCACTCCTTTTCTGTTGGGGAATAGTTGGCTCTGCCTTAGACAGCGACCGGCTAGCATAACTGATAACCCTTTCCAGTCCACCCGTCCGCTGCACAAGGACGGCGCCGAGTCCTACGCTGCTTGCATCGGTGTGAATCTCCGTATCGCGCGTATTCGTCGAAATGCGCAAGTATTGAAGGGTCTGCAGGCGTTGTTTGAGTTCATGAAATGCTTCGACTTGCGCTGTTTGCCACCTGAATTCGACGTCGGTCTTCGTGAGCTGCGTTAGTGGCTCGGCTATCCGTGAAAAGTCTTTGACAAAGCGTCTGTAATAGGCGCACAAGCCGAGAAATCGGGCGCGGGCCTCTTGTCGGTGGGTGGCAGGAAAGCGGCGATGGCAGCTGTCTTCTGCGGGTCTGGGAGCAACCAGTCTTGCTGATCACGTGACCCAAAAACAAGAGCTCCTGTACGCGAAGCGGCACTTTTCTGGATTCAGGGTGAGCCGGAGTTCTGATTGCTTGAAGTACGGATTGAGTCTCTGGAGGTGTTCGTCGAAGTTCGAGGAAACACAACGACGTCGTCCAAGTAAACAAGGCAAGTCTGCCACTTCAGCCAGCTAATACAGTATCCATGATCGTTGGAAAGTCGCAGGCGCCGAGCAAAGACCAAAGGGCATGACCTTGAACACGACAGGCCTTCCGGTGTTATGAAGGCAGTATTTTCTCGGTCTCTCTCGTCGACTTCGATTCGCCAGTAGCCGGCCTTGAGGTCCATCGAAGAAAAGTACTTCGCGGTGGAGTCGATCTAGGGCGTCGTCTATACGGGGATAGGGGTACACGTCCTTTTTCGTGATTTTGTTCAGGCGACGATAACCGAAGCAGGAACATGGGGTCCCATCTTCTTCTTCACTGACGCCACCGGTGACGCCCACAGACTTTTTGAAGGCTGGATGATGTCGTCGCGTAGCATTTTCGTCGACTTGTTTCTTTATGGCCTCACGTTTTTTTTTTATTCACACGTTTTATAGTTTTGTTACAGAAAACCAAGGGGTGAGGGCTAAAGGCGCGAGCATGCGCCTGACTGAGGCCCTGACCCCTGTGCAACCAGTGCTCGGCGAAGCAACATATTAAAAGAAAAAAAAAGCTATGTAGACGGTAAACACATGGTCGAGTAACATAAACAACATGATCAACATGATTAACATTAGTACATAATAAATAACATAGGTGACAGAAATAGCATAAGGGAACAATACAACATATTATTCCACCTGCAGTCATTGGCACTGACAACACAACAATGTGCACCACATTTAACGATATTTGCAGATTTTAGATGCGAAGTATCTTATGGCGGAGTTCATCCGGTGGTGGTGGTGGGCGGCGTGACCACCCTACTGCGCATGCGCATACCCTCTCCACTTTCCCTCCCCCTCTCCACTTCCCCTCCTCCCCTCCCCCTTTCCACTTTCCTCTGAATCGCAGGCTAGACATGCCGAAATTCTCTCCTGCGCAACGCCGCGATGAGCACCAGCGCATGCACGTCCACTTCCCTCTCACTCCTACGCTGCCCTCCTCTCGCACGCCTGCCGACTGCGTTCCCACTCGCCTGTGAGAATTAACGGCCAGGCTAGATAGAAGATACGACGCGCGTAGCGTTCCTCTTCGCGTGCCACGACGCGAGGTCGGTAGCATGCCCAAAGAACGCCAACGGAACGCGATCGTGCAAGTACTCCGGCTTCGCATCGCCTCATGGTCACTTTTAGCGGGAAATGGGTAATTTTAAAGACGATAGTCTTTCCTGTGGAGCTTAAACGCAGAAATTTTGGTCTGTCTTTCTGTCTGTCTGTCTTTCTGTTTGTCGGCACGTCCTCGATTCAGCGACTCGGCCAAAGTTGAAACACTTGCCCAAGGGCCAGCCGTCTTTAACTGGTACGGCTGTTTATACTTGCGAACGTTGTCGATCAAAAAGTAAATATCATGCATATCTGAGGTGCAACATCATAGGTAAGTATTAGGTGGCGTGTTCCTTTAACAGAAAATGCATACATACGTATTTTAAGGACCTAGTTTTTAAGTTGCGCTGAAAATGCATAAGAATGGAAGCTTGAGCGAGTGGGATGCGTCATCTTTGTTGAAAATGCGACTGCGCTGAAATTCGCATCCTCCGTGCCCTTCGCACGAGCTCATTGTTGTGTTTCGGTTTCGGTTCGTATTGCACTGTACGAATGCCATGGGTTGGTGTGAAAAACTTAGTTTTGAGAAGGCCAAGAAGGTGAAAAAAATATTTAAAAAATTAAAAAGCAGCGTTGTGGGCGGCCTTCAGGCTGCCGGTTGTGGGCGCCGCTCTGGCGTTCTGTTTTACCCAGGCGACGTGTAAATAAAAGAGTGTGTGGAGAGTACTCGTTGAGTGCGGAACGTTATCTGCCTCAGCGCTTCGCGCCAAACCGCGTTTTCGGGCTGGCTGGCGTCCCGCCGGTCGCGTTTGTCACCGCCGGTCTTCGCCTGCTGCTGCGCCGGGACTACCAGCACGCAACACAGCACTCATGTTTCCCGACGTATTGCCAGATGGCGTCCATATCTCACACAGCGCCTCTTCTATCGTCTTTACACGACATTTGCAGCGAAGCACGCAGATACGCGGCCAATTTTTTTCTTTATACACTGTTAAAGAGGACGATTCTTTTATATCTAACAGTTCTTTGTTTGAATTAAGAGCCTAGGAATTTTGTATCTCAAGCATTGCGTCCCGTAATTGTTCTGGTCTTAGGTAGTTTATAGTTTTATCACACATAGGTTGCGGTCTGTGGTCGTTTGAAGATAGCTGGACTCAAAATTCGCGTCGAAACTCTGTACGGGCTCTGACGAAGTGGCCTGGTACTTTCTTCTGTTATGATGCGACGTCTTGCGATCGGTGTCTGCCGAAGTCTGGACGATGATGACAAGCAGTCCTGTATTGCAGGAGCAGGGTTTTGAGCTGGTCTTGCTTGACCTTCGGAAGGATCGGGTTGACGTCGAAATCTGGTTCGGGACCTCGACTCGTCGAAAAGGGTCGGCAGCATCGAAGAGGGCAAAAGCATCGCTGGCGGCTACACATTCATCGATGTAGGCGACCGTCATACCAATGTTGAGGTACTTATATTCGTGGCTGAAGTTTGTCAGCATACTTTGCTTTACCGTCACGCAGCTCGGCTATACCTCGTGCGACGCAAATTTGACGGTTCAGGAGCAGGTGCTGATCGCCCTCGATAACGCCTTCAAGGTACGCAGGTTTTTCGGTGCCGACGGAAATAATGACGCCGGGAACGCGGCGGAATGGTCACCTGCTCTTCTATCACATTCAGTGCATGGTTCCCTGGCGTCGCGCGGGGCGGGAGCGCTTTATTTGAGGTTAGTGTTATCGACTCAGACTTCAGGTCGATGACGGCGCCGTGGTCACTAGGAAGTCCATTCCAAGTATTACCTCCCTAGAGCAGTTTTGTAGGATTACAAAGCTCGCAGGATAAGTCCGGTTATTGATGGTGACTCTCGCCGTGCAGGCACAATCGGCGTTACCAGGTGGCCTCCAGCTGTCGGATTTCGGGTCCACTCAATCGGTCTTTACTTTCTTCAGCTTGGTGGCGAAAGCCCCACTGACGACGGAATAGTCGGCCCCAGTGTCGACGAGAGCGGTGACGTTGTGGCCGTCGATGAGGACGTCGAGGTCGCTAGTTCGTCGTCTTGCGTTGCGGTTGAGTCGCGGCGTCGGGTCACGGCTGCGTCGGTATGTTCCGTGATTCCATGTTGCGTCGTCGGGTCTTCTTCGGTCCGCGAGGTTTTGTCGGCAGGGTTTCGTCTGCTTCGCGTCGTGTTCTGCAGGTCTCGTCGCGTTGTCGTCGGCGGCGGCCGTCGAGGATCTTCGGCATTTCGTCGTACAGCAACCGCACCTCCATCGGTTGCTGCCCTTAGTTTCCCGGATACGGGCTTGGCGACCGGCCCCGATTTGGGCCAGTGTACTGCCGGCGATGCGGTGACATGTAGCGGCCCGGCGAAGGCGAGCGGGAAGGTCGTCGTTCTTGCCACTGTGTTCCGGTGAGGTAGTCGTCGATGTCGCGAGGCCGTTCGCTGGCTGCGGGCGCGGCGCGTTGACGGCGAATCCTCGAAGCTCCATCTGTCGGTACTGACGCGGCGGTACGTGTGGCCGGCCTCCCCGCAGTGGTAGCAGAGCGGGCGGTCGTCAGGGGGCGCGCCAAACGTCGGTCTTCCTTGGCGTGTATCGCTGGCGGCTGGCGGGCGGTATGACGTCGGTGCTGGCGGCGGTGGTGCCTGGTGGCGGAACTGCTGTGGCGGTGCGGCGTCTTGACGTGGGCGAGGAGGGGGGCGTTGCGTCGGGCTGCAGCAGCATAGCTCACTACTTGGAGCTGCGGCGGTGCCGGCTGAGGAACACCCAGTGACTGTTGGATCTCCTCGCGTACAAACGTCAGCAATCGACGTCACTTCGGGCGGTGCCAAAGGTGCGAGCTTTCGCAGCTCCTCTCGCACGATGGCTCGGATCGTTTCACGCAGGTCGTCGGAGCAGAGTGGTGAACGTCTGCGTACGCTGGCGTCGAGCGGCGATTGAATTGTCGGGTGCGCATCTCCAGCGTCTTTTCAATCGTGTCGCTTCGGAGATGAATTTCTGGACAGTACACGGTGGGTTCCGCATCAGACCCGCGAACAGCTTCTGCTTTATCCTGCATGAGGAAGTGAACTTTCTTGTGTTCCGGCATTTCGGGGTCGGCGTGGCGGAAGAGTCTGGTCATTTCTTCTGTGAAGAGCACCAAGTTTTCGTTTGGGAGCTGGACACGGGTTTCCAGTAGAGCTTCGGCCCTCTCCCTTGCGGACGACGCTTGTAAACGTGGCGAGGAACCGGTTGCGAAAAATGTCCCACGTTTTCAGGGTTCGCTCTTGGTTCTCGAACCAGGTCCGCGCGGCGTCTTCCAAGTCGAAGTATACGTGCCGTAGCTTGTCCTCACTGGTCCATTTATTGAAGACGGCGATGCGGTCGTACGCTTCTAGCCAGCTTTCCGGGTCTTCAAATGACGATCCGCGGAACGTTGGCGGCTCCCTGCGTTGTTGTAGTACGGCTGCCGCGGGCGATGGCACAGGGCAGGGCTGGACAAAGATACTTTAAAATTGTATCGAGATACGATACAAGATACTCGGGCGAAAAGTATTTGAGATACAGATACAAGATACTCGCGGAATAATTGTATCCGATACGATACCTCCCAATTGTATCGTAAGATCTTCGATTTTATTGCAAGTTTGCTGTTATAGATCTATATAATGAAGCAGCAAAGGCCTATGTAGAAATGTGTTTACTTGAAAATTTCTGAACTGCGACCAGCTTTGTTTAATTTTAACAAATACCTGTTGTGTACACAAGATACTAATCTTCTTGCTCAAGGCGTATTAGTTTCATTCTAAACGACTTATTGGGATTTGTTTGGCTGCTTAATATGACAGCTCTTAACTGCTGCGCTGTTAGTTGTTTTTGCTTGACACTTGTGTAGTTTATTGGTGTCGCTGCCAGCTGGCCTACTTGGCGACCAGCTAGCTGGTTACCCATCTACTTGCAAGTGCCTCCGCACGATGGCGCAAATACCGCTGTGCAGTCTTACCTTGTCCGCAAGCGTATTGTTTTCGTAATACCGCATCCACCGACAGGTGTACAGCAGCAACAACGTGGTAGCGACATTGTTGTGGGCGCGTCGTGTACAGACGATGAACTACATAGTCCGCGCTCACAGTTATTGAGGACATAAAACTGCAGTGATTGTTCATATTTTACTTACCTGCTGGCGTAAAGCGTTCGTTGGCAACATATTCACTAACGTGCAATCTTTTACCATTTGTTCTCTGAGAGAACCTGAGCCGCCAGGAAACGTCTCAGACGTATTCTAGCAGCACAAAACGCCGCAGGTTATCACTGCTATTCACACTATTGCCACTTCTAGCTCTGCTTACCTGCGGATTTGTAACAATAAGAATACTTTAAGGTGACCTAAAAAAAGGAAAACGAATATATTTAAGTCAAATAGCAAGGTCGTTCCGTATTAAACAATCAAAGTGAATAAGTATACAGGGTGTTTCGCGTAAGTAGAACCCACTATTAAAAAAACAAGTGGTTAACCGCCGCTGAATGAAACCAATGTATTTGGCTTGCCGTCATGTGGCACTCGTTATGGTATGTTTGTACTAAGCTTAACTGGTTAATTAAATACTGTCAATTATGCGATATTGCGACATTTGTAATATTCACACTAGGGCCAACTGCGCTTCGACACATCGTAGAGCGAATTTAAAAACGACCGACCCAATTTTTTGGCAGCGTACATGCTGCATGGTGAATATTTTGGGCTTTTATAGAAAGCCCGCGAAATATGAAATAAAACACACGTTCGCAGACAGTTAAAAAATAAGAATAAAGCAGAGAACGTATTTTAGTAGCAGGTTACAAAAGACATATTACAATAAACAGACGGGCGAAAAAAACTATGCAGAGGACTAGGTAATGTATGGGATGCACACGGAAGAGCAAAGAAAGCATTGTGATAACAATCAAATTCGAATAATTTAGCAGGAAGAACAAAAGATACAGTAGGTCAAATGTTTCTGTATGTAGATGCGGTTCTATTGCATCTAACGTCAGCACTAATAATGGACGGTTGTTAGAATCTCTTTTGCATGTAAGTCGATCTGATCGTACTATGTAAGTCAAGCTTGCATCCGCAAGATCTTTCAAATCGCTAATGTGTGAAAGGCGCGGACACGCAAAGCAGCCCATATTGCATTCTTGAGACATTGCAACGAAGCATCACGCAGGACAAACTACGACAGTGACAGTATTCGCCACGAGATCGGGCTATAAAGTGGCAGCGCCGTCCGTGTTAGCGTGGATAGGCGGTCGGCGGCGCGTATACAAATGCACACAGCGGCGCTTCGCCGTAGGCGGTTTGAGTCGATTGTCGGCGAATAAAGTGCGGACTACAGCCCAATGGTGCTTCTCTCTGACGCCTCTCTGACGTGATAGGGCCTAACGTCCCTATCACGTGTCAGAGGCGCAATCTGCCAATCAATGGGGTACAGCCTTGGTCACAGTAATGTTTTGCACTGTGGTCGATGTTTTTCTTGCTCTATTTGGACGTGTTTAACTTGTGTTCAGCCAATACCACAATATAAAGAGCGTTGCGCGACTGAGCCCATTAGGTATTTACTTCTTGCTTTGGCGGCTACAAAACAGAGAGCCGTATTTCTGCGTAATTAGATAAAGTAGAACTGGGCACTCGCTTTTCTGTTTGCATGAATACGCGTGTACCACTATAGAAATGCTGGGTTTAGGTCTCTTTTACCGGTAACGGCCTTGCAGATGCTAGGTCATGCTTTGCGGTTTCATAATGATTTAAAATCGCCAACACTTTAAGAGGCGGTGTCGCTAAAACTCTACCTTCACACCTCGACTTTTGTACTTCTTTCGTTTAGGACGACGGCAAATGCACTATGTGATGTGCTTGAACGACAATGTAGCAACCTCATCGAAATATTTGTCGAAAGGACGGTACGATGGTTCGACCTAGCGCCATACCGACACGTGTATGCAATCACATACAAGTCTTGGAAGGGAAATGCTGTGTATATCGTGTAGGCGTCAGTATAAACGCTTGTTGCTGTGCTAGCACAACGGAATAAGCTGTCACCTGAGGACGAGCAGACGTATGAGAGCACACATGAGAACACGGTGTAGTGAGCAGACGACGCAAGGAGCCGTCCACACCGCGGGGTTTCGTCCGCTCGCCGCTAGGTCTCCGCGGCCAATAGAGGCATCAGAATTTGTGCAAAAGACGCTGCACGCATTGGAGTGCGCAGCAGAGTGCAGGGTCTGTTAACAAGTGTCATGACATCAACACAACTAAAAGGAAGAAAACATCTACAAAAAAGGTAGGCTGCGCGGAGACGTTCGCACGCTTGTTTTTGTCGCGATGGCTTGAGCGCCATCACATGACTCTGCTCCACCAATAGGGACGCTAAAGATCATCGCCTGTGCTCGCTGGAGCGCTCTGGCGGAAATATACAAGGATGTTACTGTCGACATTTTATTCAGGTGGCTTAGTGGCAGCAATATCAGCTTGAGAACCGGAATTTCGGCCGACGTTTATTTTCGCACGGTGGTGTTTCTATAGCAGTATTTGTATCTTAAGGTACACGATACATTATTGAATGTATCGGAAATACAAATACAGATACTCGTTTTGCAAGACGTATCGCGATACAGATACCAGATACCCAAGGGCTATAAAGTGGTATCTAAGATACATGTATCTTCGATGCTGCCAGCACTGGCACAGGGGCTGTCATCGTTGCCGCCGTCGTGGTTATGGCCTGTGTCTTCGGGTCTTATCAGGTAGAAGCCCGTACTCTGGTGCTAGACCTCGTTGTCTGCGGCTGGCTCGCTGGTCGGGGTGGCGTCGACGTCTTCTTTGCGACTTGGACTGGGTTCACGGCTTGACGGGGCGTTCGGAACATGAAGGAAAAGCACCTCCACCAGATGTCACGGGTCGTGACGTGGACGAAGACCGCAGGCGACGTGTCCGAGATGAAAGTCTTTATTTGGCCGAACTTGTGGCCGAGAAATGGAAAGGTAATTTATCAATACACACTGGACGCACTGATAGCGGCGAACAGAGCGTCGACCGTCGATCAACTGACAAGCGGTGAAGCGCGTCGGCATTTAAACATGTGCCGTCGAATATTCCAGCGTTATCGCTGGCTGTCGTGCAAATGCTAGAATAAGCTCGAGTGTGCGCGGCTTGCGCGCAATCTTAACTACAATCTTAACTACAATGATCGCGAAGCTTCTCGAACAATGAGGCGCGGTTCGCGCTGAGCGTTGCTGACAGTCTTTCGCGGCCGAAAACCGAATACAGCAAAAGTGATAAAGAAACGCACGTGACATATAAAGGGTGAAATAAGAAATAGTAAGCATGCGTTGATACAGAAAATGCTACACTCTGAGGCTATGTTAATAAAAAGAATACAATATAATAATAATATCTGGGGTTTAACGTCCCAAAACCAAATAAAAAGAATACGTCAAATGCAACTGCTATAATGTTGTATATTCGTAAGTACAATTATGTATAGAAAGGAAACCTGTATAAAAAATAATACGAAATAAGCAAGGACAGTCAAGTGCTATATAGCAATAAAATAAGTCAACTGACAACTCAAAGGTATTTCAGTCATGGTTCATAAAAAGCACTAAAAACAACTCAAACGATTGCAAATGAAACTGCTGTAACTTTACATTGATGGCCTAAGCACAAAAAAGAACGCCAGGCCTGCGCTGAAACCGCAGCACAGTCACAGCGAAAGCTGGAAGAGCAGCGTTTCTAGAGCCGTTAAGCTCTCTTGGGGCTACAAAACAAGTACACTAGAAAGGTACCCACTACGCCATAAATCACAATTTTTGGGAAGTTGGGAAGCACCTACGAAGCATTATTCGTCATTCTGCGGAGAAGCGAGGCACCAGCTACACGTCAGTAAGGCATCATGTGCACTTGTTGACGCGACGACTGATGACGATGAAGAATTATGGCTCAGCCCCTTTGTTGGAATCTTTAAACGGCCCACCAGTTATGTAATTTTGCATTGGGTGACGCCCGGTCACTATTTCCCTCTCCCGTCATGCTGTATAACATACGTTGACGGGAGAGAGACGGGTGGGGGGCGAAGAACTTTACTGAGACCCCGAGGAAATGGATCATGCGCTTATGGGCTTCCTTGGCAACCAATACAAGTGCACTTGCGAGGAACCCCACTACGCTATAAATCAGTGTAATTTACTGAGACCCCGAGGAAGTGGATCATGCGCTTATGGGCTTCCTTGGAAACCAATACAAGTGCGCTTGTGAGGAACCCACTACGCTATAAATCATTGTAATTTTTTGAGAAGTAGGCAGCAGGCACTGTGCCATTTTTCGTCATTCTACGGAAAGCGTTGGTACCTGCTATACGCATGTAAGGCATTATGCGCACTTTGTTGATGCTGTGCCTGATGACAATGAGAATTATGGCAGAGTCCTTTGTAATGGGTTGGAAGCATTCAACAACCTAATCGTGCGCATTCGCATTGTGTGACGCCTGGTTACAGAATTCGCGTTGTGCGACGCTTGGCGCTTATTTTACTCTTCTACCACGCTATATTGCATATGCTAATGTGGTTCTTCCGACATGAAGCTGTATAGGACCTTTTGCAAAGCACTTTCAAGCACCGGCATGGCTCTGAGGTTGAATACTGGGCTCCCACGCAGAGGGCCCACGTTCGAACCTCGTTCCATCCTGGAGTTTTTTTCTTATTTCGAGCGATACTGGTTACGGACACCGGCGGCGGCGGCGGCGGCGGACACTACGGCGCCAAAACGGCGGTTAATGATCTCAACAGCTTTCGCTGTAAAACTAAAGGAAACCAAGCCTTGAGTGTACTGACCATCTGCAGCTGCACGCCGCACATCAGTCCCATGCAAACAAAGCAAACACAACATACTTAGGTCTGTGCAGCGCTCACAAAAAGGGACAATACACAGAAGAAGTTCAGCGCTTGTCCTGTGTACTTCTTCTGTCCGTTGTCCTTTTAGGGGCGAAGGCCTTAATCCGTGGGTTGTCCTTCTCTAGCAGCGGTTTTTTTTTTTTTTTTTTTTTATGCTCTTTTTTTTTTTTTTTTTTTTTTTTTTTTTTTTGTTCTTTTTTTTTTTAGCAGCAGATTTTCTTTTTCTTTTTAGTTTTTAGTTCTTTGTAACCACTCGTTCACAACGTTATTTCTTCTACTGCTACGCCAGAACGCGCGCTTCTCATGAGCTAGTATGCAGTCTGGTATGCAGTAGCAGCAGAAGACGACGTTGACGAGTGACTCTCGTGCGTTCACCGAGGCCGGGATTCGCGCGCTTCTCATGAGCTAGTATGCAGTTCTGGTATGCAGTAGCAGCAGAAGACGAAGTTGACGAGTGACTCTCGTGCGTTCACCGCGGCCGGGATTCGCGCGCTTCTCATGAGCTAGTATGCAGTTCTGGTATGCAGTAGCAGCAGGAGACGACGTTGACGAGTGACTCTCGTGCGTTCACCGCGGCCGGGATTCGCGCGCTTCTCATGAGCTAGTATACAGTTCTGGTATGCAGTAGCAGCAGAAGACGACGTTGACGAGTGACTCTCGTGCGTTCACCGCGGCCGGGATTCGCGCGCTTCTCATGAGCTAGTATGCAGTTCTGGTATGCAGTAGCAGCAGAAGACGACGTTGACGAGTGACTCTCGTGCGTTCACCGCGGCCGGGATTCGCGCGCTTCTCATGAGCTAGTATGCAGTTCTGGTATGCAGTAGCAGCAGAAGACGAGGTTGACGAGTGACTCTCGTGCGTTCACCGCGGCCGGAATTCGCGCGCTTCTCATGAGCTAGTATGCAGTTCTGGTATGCAGTAGCAGCAGAAGACGACGTTGACGAGTGACTCTCGTGCGTTCACCGCGGCCGGGATTCGCGCGCTTCTCATGAGCTAGTATGCAGTTCTGGTATGCAGTAGCAGCAGAAGACGACGTTGACGAGTGACTCTCGTGCGTTCACCGCGGCCGGGATTCGCGCGCTTCTCATGAGCTAGTATGCAGTTCTGGTATGCAGTAGCAGCAGAAGACGACGTTGACGAGTGACTCTCGTGCGTTCACCGCGGCCGGGATTCGCGCGCTTCTCATTGTCTAGTATGCAGTTCTGGTATGCAGTAGCAGCAGAAGACGACGTTGACGAGTGACTCTCGTGCGTTCACCGCGGCGGGATTCGCGCGCTTCTCATGAGCTAGTATGCAGTTCCGGTATGCAGTAGCAGCAGAAGACGACGTTGACGAGTGACTCTCGTGCGTTCACCGCGGCCGGGATTCGCGCGCTTCTCATGAGCTAGTATGCAGTTCTGGTATGCAGTAGCAGCAGAAGACGACGTTGACGAGTGACTCTCGTGCGTTCACCGCGGCCGGGATTCGCGCGCTTCTCGTGAGCTAGTATGCAGTTCTGGTATGCAGTAGCAGCAGAAGACGACGTTGACGAGTGACTCTCGTGCGTTCACCGCGGCCGATTCGCGCGCTTCTCGTGAGCTAGTATGCAGTTCTGGTATGCAGTAGCAGCAGAAGACGACGTTGACGAGTGACTCTCGTGCGTTGACCGCGGCCGGGATTCGCGCGCTTCTCGTGGGCTAGTATGCAGTTCTGGTATGCAGTAGCAGCAGAAGACGACGTGACGAGTGACTCTGGTGCGTTCACCGCGGCCGGGATTCGCGCGCTTCTCGTGAGCTAGTATGCAGTTCTGGTATGCAGTAGCAGCAGAAGACGACGTTGACGAGTGACTCTCGTGCGTTCACCGCGGCCGGGAATCGCGCGCTCTCATGAGCTAGTATGCAGTTCTGGTATGCAGTAGCAGCAGAAGACGACGTTGACGAGTGACTCTCGTGCGTCCACCGCGGCCGGGATTCGCGCGCTTCTCATGAGCTAGTATGCAGTTCTGGTATGCAGTAGCAGCAGAAGACGACGTTGACGAGTGACTCTCGTGCGTTCACCGCGGCCGGGATTCGCGCGCTTCTCATGAGCTAGTATGCAGTTCTGGTATGCAGTAGCAGCAGAAGACGACGTTGACGAGTGACTCTCGTGCGTTCACCGCGGCCGGGATTCGCGCGCTTCTCATGAGCTGGTATGCAGTTCTGGTATGCAGTAGCAGCAGAAGACGACGTTGACGAGTGACTCTCGTGCGTTCACCGCGGCCGGGATTCGCGCGCTTCTCATGAGCTGTATGCAGTTCTGGTATGCAGTAGCAGCAGAAGACGACGTTGACGAGTGACTCTCGTGCGTTCACCGCGGCCGGGATTCGCGCGCTTCTCATGAGCTAGTATGCAGTTCTGGTATGCAGTAGCAGCAGAAGACGACGTTGACGAGTGACTCTCGTGCGTTCACCGCGGCCGGGATTCGCGCGCTTCTCATAAGCTAGTATGCAGTTCTGGTATGCAGTAGCAGCAGAAGACGACGTTGACGAGTGACTCGTGCGGGTTCGCCTGTGTGGCATTCTTTCTTCTTCACTGCGCGCGTTCTGGTATGCAGCAGACGAAGAAGACGACGTTGACGAGTGACACTCGCGTTCGCAGCGAGTCACCGGACGGAGCAGGCGTCTGTAGACAGTAGACGAAAAAATAAAAGAACAAAATAAAAGTTGATTTGTATATACGCACACAGTCTCACGTCTTTCTTAACGATGTAATGGGCGAACTTTCAAGGGAGGGTTACGGTTTTACCGATGACCTCCCCCTCTCGAGCTTCGCCCACTTATCATCATTCATTCCGTGGATATGGCGTGATTTTGTGAGCGCTGCACAGTCCTAAGTATGAATCAATACCAACTCGCTCAATTTTCTATTCTAAAGCACAACACCGTTACACCAAAGAAGACGCGCCCTCTGGCACTCGCCCATTTTTCTATGAAAGAAATTAAAGGTTGTAGTGCAATATCTTTGTTGTCATTCGCCATCACGAAGGCATTGACTTGATTCCAAACCACGTGGAAATCCATTTTTTCGTTGAAGTCTTTCAAAAGTCGTAATTAGGTAACCTAACCAGACAAACAATTCCGTCAATATGTCTAGCTGTAAAAAAAGGAAAGAATTGCATATCAGTGACACGATGTGTTCGAATAAGTTAAAAGAAGTGAGAAAGGAATGGTACATATTCATGTATATGGTCATATTGTTACGGGGAATATATACAGAGACTCGAAGGACTAGCAACAGATGTATTTACAAGTGGTTCACCGAGCAGCGCTGCCGATAGGAACAGCTCGCGCCAGTCTATCTTATTCTCGTCCTTTTCTTCGTCTTGTGGACCACGATGCCACTGGTACGTAGCATGACCCCCGGCGGCGGAAGCACCGTCCCGGAGCTCCCGTTTTCAGAAGCCGTGTTGTAGGGCTTGAGCCGGGAGACGTGAACAACATCACTGGACCAAACAACAGATGACGAGGGACAGATGGTGCAATCTCATAGGTGACAGGTGTCACTTGACGCTGTACACGGTAAGGTCCGTGTAACGTGACAAAGTTTTTCAGATAGGCCCACTCGACGATTAGAGTACCAGAGTAGCACAAGGGTACCGGGAACGAAATGTGCGTCTCGATGTAAGGCATCGTACCGACGTCGTTGGTTGCTCTGCGACGCCGTCAGGCGAGCGCGAGCGAGCTGACGGGCATGATCGGCTCGTGCGATAGCGTCATGAGCATACTCGCTGGTGGACGAGGTACTGGCAGAAATGATGGTGTCCAGTGGTAATGTCGGCTCTCTTCTGTACAATAGATAGAAAGGTGAAAAGCCTGCTGTGTCGTGGCGCGATGAGTTATACGCGAAAGTTGCGTAGGGTAGCGCGATATCCCAGTCTCGGTGGTCCGGCGACACATACTAGCGAGCATGTCCGTAAGCGTGCGATTGAACCGTTCCGCGAGCCCGTTGGTTTGAGGGTGGTAAGCAGGTCACTTTGTGCTGCGTGGAACAGGAACGCAGGATGTCGGCGCGATGACGTGAGAGAGAAACGAACGGCCACGGTCGGTGAGCAGTTGTCTTGGGGCACCGTGAACCAGTATAACGTCCCGTAACAGGAAGTCAGCAACGTCGGTTGCACAACTCGTTGGTAGAGCTCGCGTAATAGCGCAGCGTGTAGCATAATCAGTAGCCACTGCTATCCACTTGTTCCCAATGTCGATGCGGGAAAAGGACTAAGCAGGTCTAACCCAACGCGGTGAAACGTTCCGTGGTTATGTCTACTGGTTGAAGATGGCCAGCAGGTAGCAGCGACGGTGTTTTGAGACGTTGTGACATAACTCACACGCAGCGACGTATCGGCGTACCGAGCGAGCAAGGCCTGGCCAGAAGAAACGTCGCCGTACGTGCTCATACGTACGAGATACGCCAAGGTGTACAGCTGTGGGCGCATCGTGAAGTTCAGCGAGGACACTGCGCCGTTAATGCTTAGGCACGACAAGAAGAGGTCAGGCCCGTCAGGTCGGAAATTGCGGCGGTATAGGACGCCCTCTCGAAATACAAAGCGACGACGGAGGCGTCGTTTGGGGAAGATTCCGCGCGGCTGATGATGTCAAAGAGCAGTGGGTCCCGTTTCTGTTCTTCCCCAATGTGAATGAAGGCGGACACGGAGGAAAATGGAGGACACGTGTTGGCGTCACTGTCATCAGGATCGTCGACAGGGTGCCGGGAGAGGCAATCGGCGTCCTGGTGCAGGCGACCAGATTTGTACACGACCGAGTAAGAAAATTCCTGCAGGCGCAAAGCCCAGCGACCAAGGCGCCCTGAGGGATCTTTGAGGGATCTTTGATCGCTGAAAAGATGCTGGCCACACGTATTCCTGGTGGCTTGAACGAGAGAATAAATACCATCCGGCTCAAATTGGATTCCGTTCTCATTTGGGAACTGAAGATGGACTTTCTATCTTGTCAGACGACATTTTACAGGTTCACCACACAGCCACGCAGTACGCACGGTTGTAGCAACCGACATAACGAAAGCTTATGACAATATAGACCATGAAGTCATTATTTCCAACCTCATCGAGCTGGACTTCCGCCGCGGGTCGTAAGATTTATTTACTCTTTTCTTCACAACCGCACATTTGCTAAAATAGTAGATGGAAAGCCAGAAGGTTGCTTCACGTCCAACAGAGGTGTCCCACAAGGTTCCGTTTTGGCTCCTCTCTGTTCAACGTTGCGCTAATACCTCTAGCTTGGCAACTACACGGATTCCAGACGTGAAGTTTCTAATATATGCTGATGATGTGACTTTGTGGTCTGTGCATAAAGACGTCTCAAGACAAGCTCAACAGCTTCAGCAAGCCCTTGATGTACTTGATAACTACACTCGGAACGCAGGGTTGGACATTTCCGCTCAGAATCAAGCTATGTTGTGGTGGCTAACAAGGCAGGACGCAGAAAGATCACGCAGTGCCCCTTTACATTTACACTTGGTACAGTGACAATTCCTGAGGCTTCGGAAGTCCGCATACTGGGTCTTGACATTCACCGGTCCGGCAGTGGTGCGCACTGGCTCCGAAAAGTCAGGCAGAGTTCCACAAAAGCGCTTCATCTGATTCGCCGAATTGCATCAAAAGCAGCTGGAGCTCGTACTGATGTAGCTCGACGGCTCGTACGCACAGTTCTACATCCAAGAATTGTATACCAGGCGCAATTTCAACGTTTAACTTTGGCACAGCTGGCACAGTTGGAGACCATTAACCGTGATGCCATGCGCACAATAACAGCGTTACCCCGCATCACCCCAATACCAACTTTACAGGAGCACGCCCAGCTTAACACCATTGCAGAGCTAATTTCGCAAAGGGAAAAAGCGCGTGAAATAAAAAAGCAACTGTTCCGGTTGCTGCTGCATGTGCTCACTTTCAACGCAGGTCTCGTATTGACAATCAGTCCGATACAATGCCTCCCTAGGAATTCACCACCATCACATCTAATAAGACAACCAAGTTACGGCGTAGCGATACATCAGGCATATTGACGAATGCTCTATCATCGATGCACCATGCGCTAACATCTGCAAAGTCTATACAGATGTGCGCCATCTACAAGACGGCGGAAGGACATCATTCCTAAGCACCACGCATAATTTCATCAGTGGTCACCAGCATTATCTATCTACGGAAGCCAGTCCTCTTGTAATGGAA
The DNA here is from genome assembly GCF_013339695.2 of Rhipicephalus sanguineus. Classification (NCBI taxonomy): domain Eukaryota; kingdom Metazoa; phylum Arthropoda; class Arachnida; order Ixodida; family Ixodidae; genus Rhipicephalus; species Rhipicephalus sanguineus. The sequence goes on from NW_023615982.1 coordinate 17,108, forward strand.
CTTCAAGCCATTCATGACGCAGTGCGGGATGTCACCTCTAAGCTGTCTACAATTCAGCAACTTGACGTATTCACCGATTCTTTAGCGGCTATCCAGGAACTCAAGAAAGTTCACAAGGGTGATGGAAATCTGCGAGGCGATACATAAGATGAACCGCAATACAGTCCACTTGCATCAGGGTACACTGGATTCAAGGCCATGCTGCGAACCCTCACAATATTGCTGCTGACCAACAGGCACATGCCCTCCTAATACAGACCTCCCATCTATTCCCCTTCCACCTCAACCCCTAAATACACTCCGTGCCCGTAAAATGTTCTCGGCAGGATACACGCGCTCTTATGCCACCGTGTGTTTGCTCTCTCCTTCACCTTACTAGGGCGGGGGAAGTTGTGCTTAGGAGGCTTCGGGCAGGGGTGGCCCTTACACCGGCTGCTATTTCAACATGCAACTGGTCGCATTACCAGTTGGTTCTTTTCTACATGCCCGTACTGTTCTGTTCCGGTGATACAAGCAGATGCACACCACCTTATATGGACATGCCAAGGATTACAGTCGGAACGCTCCGTCATCTCCTGCAAGCTGGTCTTCGCTACAGTGACACAAACAGTTATGACCGATGGATACATGACAACACATTCCACAAGACACTTCTTCACTTCATACACAACACCGGCCTAACGGCGCACATTTAACACATATACAAACAAATAATATGCCTTAAGGGCAAGTCTATGTCGCAAAAAAAAAAAATCAAAGCCTCTGAGCAGAGAGTCCATCATTCGTTCAAAGGGGCTGGAGCGTTACAAAGGCCCAAGGGCATCACCTTGAATTGATATAGGCCATCAGGTGTGATAAATGCCGTTTTTCTCACGATCCATGTCATCCACCTGAATCTGCCGGTACCCGGAACGTAAGTCTATGGAGGAAAAATAGCGGGCACCATAGAGGCAATCGAGGGCGTCATCTATTCGTGGCAGAGGGTACACGTCTTTTTTGTAATTCTGTTTAGGTGTCGATAATCGACACAGAAACGCCATGTGCCGTCTTTCTTGCGGACGAGTACGACAGGGGACGCCAAGGACTGCAGGATGGCTCAATGATGTTCTTGGCGAGCATTTTGTCGACCTCACTTTGGATAATTTGACGCTCAGTCGCCGACACGCGATATGGAGGCCTATGGATAGGAGGCGCATCACCAGTGTTGATGCGGTGCGTCACACCAGTAGCTTGCCCCAATGGACGGCCGCCGAGATCGAAAACGTCGATGTACGACAGTAGAACCCGGTGGAGCTCGTCAGTCTGCTGCGGTGTTAAATCAGAAGCAATCATCGACTTAATTGCGCTGTCGGGGCAAGTATTTTATTGGTGCTGGGCATAGGTGTCGGAAGGAGTGGCCACCGTGAAAGCATTCACTGCGTTGTCTTCTAAGGTGGACAGCAATGCCAAAGAGATGCCTTGCGGCAGCACTTGCGGTGTCAAGCTAAAATTGACAACTGGAAGGCACGTGGAGTTCCCTGCGACAGACAGAACGGTGTGCGGTAATGTAATGCCGCGGCGGATGAGGACATCGGTGATAGGTATCAGCACATAGTCGCCGTCGGGAACTGGTGGTCTTGATACGAACTCGACGTAGGTCAGTGTTTGGGCTGGAAGGCGAGCATATCGGGCAGTGCAGAGGCGACTCGGCCGTGGTGCAGCAGGGTCTGTCATGTGCAAGTGAAGACGGAGTGTACTGGCCGAACAATCAATGAGGGCAGAATGTGCGGACAGGAAGTCGAGGCCTAGGATTACGCCATGTGGAATTTTACAAGGACGGCGAAGAGAACAACTGTGTGGCGATCAGCGATGCTTACATGAGCGGAGCACATTCCAACGACAGATGCTGTCATAGAAGCCTTTCACATTAAGTACACAATGATGTTTGCATTTCCACCCCATCTATCTGTCTGCATGACTGCGAATTTAGCCTGCTTGAAAGAAGTGACAATTATCTGTAATGCGATGATGCGCACGCAGTCGGATTACGTGTATTTATTCTTTTCTGCTCAATAACCCAACAGTTGTTAGTCCAGCGCCTGTCCTGTGTAGTCCTCCTTCTCGTGTCTTCGTCTTTTTGCGCTGTTTAAACAATGAAGTTAAACCAACTAGCCCAATTTTACACACTGTTGCTGTTCCCCCGTCGGCAACACGGATGAACTTAGTCGTCGCAGGTGTGAGAACTTTCTTGAGCTTTCGGGGAAAATCAGTGGTCATAACGGAAAGTTGTGCCCCAGTGTCGACAAGAGCAGTCACATGCACACCGTCCACTTGTACATCGATAAGGTTCTGTTTCGTCTGTATGGTCAATAGAGGATTTTCGGTCAGTCCCATTGATGGAGCGCCCACCTCCAGGGGCTGCAACATTTAGTTTTCCGTCGAGCAGCGTCGTGGGAAGGCGGGCGAAGGTGGTCGGCGGGGCTGGGGAGAACGAGATTGGCGACGTTGGGGCGATGGTGAGCGGGAGTAGCGGGTATCACTCACAGGTTCCTGAGGGGCAAAGTGGTCTGGGCTGGTCGCATGACGATAAACGGGACGGCCATTGGAAGAACGCTGGAAAGTTTGTGTAGTAGGACCCCAGCGACTTCTGCAATGGCGAGAAACGTGCCCAATACGGTGACAAGAGAAGCAAATGAGCTTGTCATCATGCGTTCGCCATGCGGACGGATTGCGGAATGTTGATGGAGAGCCAGAGGGAAATGGACGTGGAGTCGAGAATTGTTGCTGAAAGTCGGTACGGGAGAGCGTCGAAATGGAGCAAATACCCATGCTGGCAATTTCCTGTCGCACGACTGTTTGAATTAGGGGCAAGGGGATTGAAGGAGAGTGGTCAGGGTGTGGTGGTGGCACTGTAGCAGGAGCGGCTGCTTCAAGTTCACGCCGGACGAGTCCTGTTAAGTTATCGCAAGTGTCTGGAGAAGAGATGTGTCGAGGCAAGATGACGTCGCTGCAGGTATTCGGAAGGCGCTGAAACTGATGTGAGATGCGTCTGCTTTTAAGCCTGTTCCAGGTGGCGACATTCTTGAATGATCGCATCAACAGACGTAACGGTTACTAAATACCAGCAAGTTAAACGCGTCGGTCGGCGACTACCCTTCAGGATGTGGGGCAACTTTTCTGGCTTCGGACATGTGTTCGTCGGCTCTGCGGCAGAGTGCTAGGACACTTTGAATATAACTGATGTAGGCACTCAGTGGAAGTTTGCGCGCGAGTTGATAATTTATTCTTTGCGGCTTGTCGACGAACCGAAGGGTTTCCAAAAAGCTCACGGATCTTTTCCTTGAAGCTGTCTCCTCTTTGTATGTCCATGCTCGGTGTGTTCAAACCAGACATGAGGGGTTCCGTCCAGTAAAAGATGACATTCGCGAGCATTGAGTGTGGGGTCCCACCTGTAACTGGCGCTGACACGTTTCGTAAGGCGCAGCCATTGGTCGACGTTCGGAACCATCGAGGCCCGAGAACACGCCAGGTCCTTTCAAGACAAGCGTCACGAAAGTTGTTGCGGCCGATGGTTGGAAGGCAGGACAGGAGGCGTGACGACCGCAGTTGGTGCATTCGAGTATTGAGAGGCCATGTTGAAAGCCGCAGAGCGAACGCCCGCCGCAGAGTTCCGTGGTGAGGACGAGGAATCGCACCGCTCCACCAAATATGTTTACGGGAAATATATAAAGATACTCGAGGGAATAGGAATAGAAGTATTTACAAGTGGTTTACCGAGCAGCGCTGCCGATAGTTGGTTGGTTTTGGCCTTGGACCAACCTGGCGCAACCCACTGCGGGGGATCGGCCATGAAACGGGCGGCACCTTATTTTTGAGATAAAATTGTTATTACATTTCAAATATGTTTATAAAAAGGGATATGTGAGGAAAAACTCACACCAATATTCAAGGCTAGAAATATATATATATAATATATTTTTTTTTTTGAAGCCAGTATGAATGAAAAATAAAATGAAATTAAATAACCTAATAAGCAATTCGCTTTGTCTCCCGTAGAAAATCGCATACGGCTTCGAAAACGTTCCTGTGGCTGTGGCCCAATTCAATTGCACCAAAGGAAAGAACCATCGGAAGGGATAAATTTAATCCCATCCTTCGGAGGGGTTCCTCTAGCAGTCTTTTTCTTTCATTTTTGTACAATCTGCTGCAGTTATAAAGAAGTGGTGCAGAGATTCACTCTCGTTGCAGTGGTGGCATAAATGTGACTGAGACAGACCAGACCTGTGCAGGTAAAAGTTCAGTGGGGGAACTCGGCATCGTAGTCTGGTGATAGATATTTCTGCCCTTCTGCTGGAGCACCATCGATTTTTCCACGAAAAGTCAAGGTGAAGGAATTCGGATGTTGACAAAGGAGATTTACCAAGGTCAACCGACGTGGCAAACTTTTCAAATCGCGCCGAAAGACAAAGGCCAATGTTGGTAAAATAGAAATTATGGGATCATCGCGTGATGCAACTGAAAGCGCGTCCGCACATTCATTGAGGGTTAAACCTTTGTGACCTGGTACTCCACACCAAGCGATAAAACGTAAATGTCTTGGGACAAGTAAGAGCTCGCGCCAGTCTATCTTATTATCGTCCTTCTTCGTCTTGTGGACCGCGATGCCACTGTGAAGTAGCAATATTGTTGACTAGATTTGTTGGAGAACCACAATCTCTCGCACAAAACCGCAACTATGGGCCGAAACTGTTATCAAGGAAGTGCCCGCTGGAGAGCGCGCGTCGGCGCCTTCGGGGCAGAGCCCGCCTGAATGCGTTTTGCACCACTTCACGTGCTCGCACGCCTGGGGCTCTGCCTGCCGGTACGCGCGCTTTCAAGCCGCTTCACGGTCCTTCACATTTGAAAGATCCGATTCGCGCCGCAGCCGTGCAGCTTAGGCCTCCCGGGTCGAACGGCGGGCTCTTCGCGCCGCAGCCGTGCAGCTTGTCGAGCAGCTTCGCCTCGCGGGCTCGAACGCGGGTCTTCGCGCGGCAGCTTGGGCAGCTTGTCGAGCAGCTTCGGCCTCGCGGGCTCGAACGGCGGGGTCTTCTCGCCGCAGCCATGGAGCTTGTAGAGCAGCTTCGGCTTCGCGGGCTCGAACGGCGGAATCTGCTTCGCGGCGTTGACGTGCAGCTTCGTGCCTCGCGGGCTCTCGCCTAGGATTCGGTCTGCGAGCGCGCGCTGCCGCCGCCTTCGTGCCCTCCGTTCCGCAGCCTTCACTGTTAACAAAAAGGGTGTCTGTAACTGACTATCTTTGGGTGGTAATCGCATTGCTACACATATGGTGATCTTTTTGGGGTGTGAAACGACTCCTGCGTTCTTCAGATCAACGTCACCTTCTTCACAAGCAGAGAGAGTAGGTATGACTCCCAACGCAGGAGTCCACGCGACTACCCCTTGTTTCCCGCTAGTACCTCTAGGTAGTCACGGTGACCCCTTTGCAATGATAACACTGACCCCCACTAGAGCGTTCCTTTCTCTCCGTGTCCTCAAGGACAGTGGTCTACATGACTCCCCTGGCAAGAGTCAGTGTGACGACTTCGTGGTACTCAATGAGACACTCTGCAAAAATAATGCGTTTATTTTTCTCTTGGTCGATATTGATGAAACTTGCCTGAGTTTAGGTTTACTTATGTGGAGATTTCAAATGTGCAATTATCTTTCTGGAAGAAAACGCAGTTTTAACACACAAAAATTTATGCGCCTTGATGAGCAAGCCTTTTCAAACTTGGAGAGTTACAAAGTAAATCAACATATACGCTATAATAGGGGATAAAAACTCTACGGCAAATTTTAAAGGAGTTTACTGCGCTGTTCCGTCATAATGTTCATGAACCCACTAGCCCACCTACGAACCGTTGTTTTAAACCCATTTAAGTTAAAGGTGACGTATATTTAACTCTCATTAGCGAATCACCAGCTAGACATACTAACTCGTCAATGTTCAGCATAGTATGACTTTTGTTAAGTGGGACTAGAACATGTATTCTGGTTCTGTTGCATACAGTCCCTATTTCATAATATTTCGATATGCTTACTTTGTAACTCGTTCAGATTACGAAAACATGTTGCGCCTAACACGGCACATGAAATGCTTGATATACTTAATTAACGCGACATTTACTAGTTGAAAAATATTGCATATTCAAATCAGCATACAAATACACATAAACTAAGCAAGTTTTATAGAAATTGACCAAGAATTTCAAAAGAAGCTTAAAAGCAGAGCGAATACCATTACGGTTTTTATCTGACAATCAACGAAAGTTAGTGCCGCTACGTCTTGTTACTCAACAAGGCGCTTCCACCGGGGTTGTTGAATGATTTATGAATAACTGAAACTGGAACACTGTGGTGGATGCATGACAGCCGCGACAAGTTTTTTTGTAGCAATTTACAGTGGTGCACTCGATTCCTCTGTGGGAAATAAAATACTACTCAAAGTATATATAGATGAGTCTCACAACAATTGCCGTGACTCGCGTAAAACATCAAAAAAAGTTTATTCTAGAAGAAAGTAAGACATGTAACACGGAAAGAGAAGAGATGCAGACAGCTCAAACGCTAGCGTTTGGCTTGTCTTTATCTTCTCTCTTTCATGTCGGCATGCATGCATTCTACAACGAGTCCCTATAAACAAGCTGAAATTTCTGTCATTCAAAAAATTATTCTCTGGATCGATTTTCAAACACTTTATGCCATTTCATACATGTGCACATCGTAATAACAAGCTATTTTTTGTCAATAAGCACCTAAACTATACGCAGAACATCCTGGAAATAATGCGTAGTCCTTGGCCAAGTCTCCACCATTGGTAAACATTATATATATATATATATATATATATATATATATATATATATATATATATATATATATATATATATATAAATAAGGCGTTTAGGAGTAGCACTGGTTTATAAAACAGGGGAACAGTTAAGACAAGTTACGTGCTAATGGCGGAACCAGCCTAAGCGCCGAGACAACCAAACGTCTTCTTCTTTTCCACCTGAGTGGTACCCTGTGCCTTTCCGAGTAGCACTCATCTTCTTCACTACATTTTCTTCCCCTCCGGAAAAGAGCCATCCTGGCGACTTAGGGGCAGGAGACGACAGAGGGGTCGTAATACGGTTTCAGGCGGTCTATGTGAACAGTCTCACGTCCACGGCGTCGTTGATCAGAGGACTGCGCAAGCGGCTCCACTACGTAATTCACAGGTGATGTTTGTTTGACCACACGGTAAGGGCCGTGATACTTGGAGAGAAGTTTCGTTGACAGACCAGGGCTGGTTGATGGGATCCAAAGCCATACAAGTTGATCAGGGGCATAAGAGGCCGGAGGCGTCGAGCTATCGCGATGGTGTTTCTGGCGTTGCTGGTCAGCAGTAGTGAGGGAGCGGGCAAGCTGGCGACACTCTTCCGCGTATTTAGCAGCTTGTGACACCGTCGTCGACTCAGCCACATCAGGGCGGTAAGGGAGGATGGTGTCTAGCGTGCAGGAGGGCTCGCGTCCGTAAAGGAGGAAGTATGGAGAGAATCCAGTGGTTGTCTGTACTGCAGTATTATGCGCGTACGTCACAAAAGTGAGAACACGGTCCCAGTTGGAGTGGTCGGAAGCGACGTACATTGACAGCATATCCCCTAATGTTCGGTTGAATCGTTCTGTCATGCCGTTTGTTTGAGGGTGGTACGCGGTGGTGGTCCGATGAATGACACGGCATTCCTTTAGAAGTGATTCGACTGCGTCCGACAAAAACACGCGTCCTCGGTCGCTGAGCAGCTCACGCGGTGCACCATGACGTAGAATGATTCGATGCAATAGGAAAGAACCGACGTCACTTGCCGATGCAGATGGCAACGGTGAAGTTTCTGCATACCGCGTAAGGTGATCAATGGCGACGATTATCCAGCGATTCCAGCAGGTGTGATTGGAAGAGGTCCGTAGAGATCTATACCAACACGGTCGAATGGTCTGGCAGGACAAGGCAAGGGCTGTAGTGGAGCTGGAGAACGGGAAGCTGGATTCTTCCGGCGCTGGCAAGCAATACAGGAACGGACGTAGCGGCGAACGAACCGATACATTCCGCGCCAGTAAAAGCGTTGTGATAGGCGGGTGTAAGTTTTTAACACTCCCGCATGCGCGCAATGTGGGTCGGCGTGAAAGGAGGCGCATATGTCCGAGCGGAGATGTGTGGGAATAACCAGGAGCCATCGGCGTCCTTCAGGGAGATAATTTCGTCGGTATAGCAAAGCCATCCCGGATAACGAAGTGCTGTATTTGACGGCGCATACCTCTAGGGATGGGTTGTGAGGGAGGCCGACGCAACAAGTTAAGAATTGAAGCAACCCAGGGATCCTTCCTTTGCTCCAGAAACATGTCGTTGACACCAAGTGCAGATACGTCGTGTGTAGGCGGAGGCGGCGACTCGTCACTAGATGGTAGGGGTGATCGGACAGAGCATCTGCGTCGGAATGTCTTCGGCCAGATCGGTAAATGACGTGAATGTCGTACTCCTGGAGCCGGAGTGCCCAACGGGCGAGCCGGCCGGAAGGATCTTTTAAAGAGGAAAGCCAACATAATGCATGGTGGTCTGTAACCACGCTAAATGGGCGCCCGTAAAGATAGGGTCGGAATTTGCCTATTGCCCATATAATGGCCAGACACTCTTTTTCTGTAACGGAATAGTTGGCTTCCGCTTTTGTGAGCGCACGGCTGGCGTAGGAGACGACGTACTCATCAAATCCAGGCTTACGCTGGGCGAGCACAGCACCGAGACCGATACCGCTAGCGTCCGTGTGGATTTCTGTCGGAGCAAGTGGATCAAAATGTCGCAATATTGGAGGTGATGTAAGAAGGTGACGGAGTGTGGCAAATGCATCATCACACGCCGATGACCATCCCGAAAGATCGCGGTTGCCGCGAAGAAGTTCAGTCAAGGGCGATATGATGGAGGCAAAGTTGCGGATAAAACGACGAAAATAGGAACATAGGCCGAGGAAGCTGCGAAGTTCTTTCATCGTCTTTGGCTTAGGGAACTCGGCAACGGCACGAAGTTTCGTCGGATCCGGACGAACACCATCTCTAGAGACGACATGGCCCAAAATTAGGAGTTGTCGGGCGCCAAAGCAGCACTTCTTTAAATTGAGCTGTAGACCGGCGGAACTGAGGCAAGTCAGCACGGCTTCGAGGCGCTGAAGATGTGTTGAAAAGTCACGGGAAAATATGACAATGTCGTCTAAATAGCACAGGCAGGTTTGCCATTTCAGGCCACGGAGGATGTTGTCGATCATGCGCTCGAAGGTGGCAGGCGCATTGCATAGCCCGAATGGCATGACGTTAAATTCGTATAAACCATCGGGGGTAACGAAAGCCGTTTTTGGGCGATCAGCCTCGGCCATCGGAACCTGCCAATAACCGGAGCGCAGGTCTAGCGACGAGAAGAACTCGGCGCCTTGTAAGCAGTCGAGCGCATCGTCTATGCGAGGTAACGGGTAAACATCTTTGCGTGTGATCTTGTTCAACCGGCGGTAGTCGACGCAAAATCTTATTGAGCCATCTTTTTTCTTTACTAGAACAACCGGCGAGGCCCATGGGCTGTTAGAGGGCTCAATAACGCCGCGCTTCAGCATGTCGTCAACTTGTTCTGCGATGACACGGCGTTCAGATGCCGACACACGATACGGACGCTGACGTAAAGGTGCGTGAATGCCAGTGTCGATTTGATGACATACAGTGGAAGCACGGCCCAAAGTTGGTTGCTGGTGGTCGAAGCTTGTGCGGAAGCGCTCGAGGAGGGCGATGATGTCGGCGCGCTGCTGGGCCGTAAGGTTGCTGTCGATGCATCGCGAAAGTGCTTCGGTGAACGATGGCTGAGAGGGTAACGTGGAGCAATCAACGGCGTCGATATGAAGCGGGTTCGAGTGATCAGGAACGACATGTGCACACAAGGGATCAATGTCATCTGCAAGGCCTAGCCACTCTCCGCGCAGTAATTTGGAAGGCGAGGGAAACGGATTAGAGACATAAATTGCACTTGATCCATCGTGAATAGTGAGAACGGCGAAAGGAATCAGGAAGCACTTGCGCCGGACAGCGGTTTCAGAAGGCGTAAAAAGAACAGGTGAGCCAGTAGAGATGTCGCAGGAAAGCGGTACTAGCGCGGATGAGAAAGGGGGTATCGGTGTGTCGGCAGCCACAAAAACTTTTGCAGGTGAAGGTGGCGAGTCGACCGCAGCAGATGCACACAACGGCGAGAACTCGACTTCGGCACGGGCGCAGTCGATGACAGCATGATGAGTGCAGAGAAAGTCCCAGCCCAGTATAATGTCGTGGGAACACGTCGGCAACACAACAAACTCGACGGCATAAATAACGTCTGCAATCGCAACGCGTGCCGTGCACGCAGCGAGAGGGCGAATTTGTTGCTCACTTGCAGTGCTCAAAACGAAGTCGTGAAGAGGAGTCGTTACTTTCTTGAGTCTGCAGCAAAGTTTCTCATTCATTACAGACACTGCGGCGCCAGTGTCAACCAGTGCTAAAACAGGGACACCTTCAACGGAGACAGCAACGACATTAGACGGCGAAAAACAAGGTCTTGTAGAGTTCGAAAGCTGCGCAGTTCTTGCCTCCGGAACTGCGGCTTCTAGTTTTCCTCAGGGACAGAAGGAGGGCGTCGTAGCATAGGGGAAAGGGAACGGCGCCGAGGTGAAGGCGACCGGCGTCTGTTGAAGTTCTGGCGAGTCGAAAATGTGTCCATGGCGGCAGGCGGGCCAGATGGAGCAGTCTGAGGTCTCGGCGGGAAATCGTAACTGTTTGGCCGCATGTCGTCACGTAGGAGAAACTCACGCCGTCGGCAAAATCGTGCTACGTGGCCCGCAAAACCACAGGCGTAGCATATTGGGCGGTTGTCTGGAGTGCGCCATGGGTTTTGAAGGCGTGATGGTGTTGGTCGGGAGAACGGACGGGCAGCGTGATGCACAGGTTCAGGCGGTGCGGCAAAGGTGCGCGCGGGAACGTAGGAGTTCGCGACAGGCAAACGTCGGGGTGCGGTCAGTGCTTCAGCATAGGTCAGCGGAGCAGCCACTGGTGGTACATGGGCTGCGGGCAGCACCTCGGATACTTGCTCCTGAACGACACGCTGTATCGATGGCGGCAAAGTAGATGGGGCAGCTTCAAAGGTGTAAGGTACAAGAGACAGCTGGCGCGCGACCTCCTCGCGTACAAACTGCTTGATCTCAAGGAGCAAGGCAGAATGGTCTTCCGCAATGCCAGCCGACGTTAAAGCGGAGATCGTTGCACATGACGCACTGGCGCGACGAGTGGATTCACGCTGTTTCCAGAGCTCGTCATAGCTCTGACAAAGTTGGATTACGTCAGAGACCGTTTGCGGGTTCTTGGCGACAAGCATCTGAAATGCGTCGTCACTCACACCTTTCAAAATGTGTTTGATCTTCTCGGCTTCCGTCATGGCCGAGTTGACACGCCGGCAAAGGTCGACCACATCTTCGATGTAGCTGGTGTAATTTTCACCATTTTGCTGAGCTCGAGCGCGCAAGCGCTGTTCGGCACGTAGCTTGCGAAGCGCTGGACGGCCGAACAGATCCGCGAACGCCGTTCTGAAGGCCGACCAGGTGGGAAGGTCCCGCTCGTGATTACGGTACCACAGACTGGCGACGTCGGTTAAATAAAACTGGACGACGGTAAGCTTATGCGCATCGTCCCATTTGTTGTGCTTGCTCACCCGGTCGTACTCGTCAAGCCAATCTTCCACGTCCTTGTCATCGGTACCGCTGAAGGAAGGTGGGTCGCGTTGCCGAATGGGGCCGGAACAGACAACAGGCGGAGTAGTTGAAGCCGAGGCGGCTACCTGCTGACCTTCGTCCGTGGACATGGTAGAAACCGGAGGCAACGTACGGTTTCGAAGTTCCAGGATTATGGAGTACCCCGCACCTCCACCAGTTAAAATAAGGCGTTTAGGAGTAGCACTGGTTTATAAAACAGGGGAACAGTTAAGACAAGTTACGTGCTAATGGCGGAACCAGCCTAAGCGCCGAGACAACCAAACGTCTTCTTCTTTTCCACCTGAGTGGTACCCTCTGCCTTTCCGAGTAGCACTCATCTTCTTCACTACAATATATATATATATATATATATATATATATATATATATATATATATATATATATATATATATATATATATATATATATATATGGGAAGAGAAGGGACACAACTAAGCGGTTATGGACCGGTCTTCGTCAGGGCTTATGAATATATATATATAGGGGCTATAGAAATGCCACACAGGCCCTTGTAGTGTAAAAACGTATTTGACACACGACGTACGTTTTAGCAGTGTGCTAAACGTACGTCGTTGTCCTTCCTATATCTATAAATATATATATATATATATATATATATTAATATATATATATATATATATATCACTCCCCGAAGAAGGGGGGACCCCTCCCGAAAACTGTTGGGAAGTAAATATTTATATCACTGTTGACAACGCCCGTTGTATATACCTATTACCCAAGAAGAACTGGCCCATTGAACTATATCTACACTTATATTATATATATATATATATATATATATATATATATATATAATATATATATATTATATATATAAGCGGTGGCAGGAGAGTTCGCACAGACTGAAACACGAAACACCTCCAAAATAGAGCGAGACACATTACCGTCAGAATGAGGGAGATCTCAAAAGCAATAGTTTCGCTCAAATCGTTCATTAATGTCAAATGCGTCAATGTACGGACCTGGCATAAACATTAGCATAACCAGCAGTCAGTTTTTATGAATAGGAATCAATGGCCAACCATCAAAACACTTCTTTGCGATATCCATTACACGTTTTATGTAGCATACAACGCGAAACATGCAACATGCGTAGTTCTAATGTAGTACAGCATTCTCATGTAGTCATCTGAGATGCAGGACCCCAATAGGTGACACAGCTTGCGTTAATTAGCTTGGCAGTGTCGTGTTCCCAGACCATGTCCAGCTGGCATTCTGGCGAAAAGGACAGCAGGTTGCACTGATTCGAGGCCACCCAAGCACCAGACCTTAAGCGTGGCTATCCAAATACTTGGACAGTCTTCAATTCCTCGAGACACGAAGTTTCCAAGAGCTGC